>NC_073723.1:95664623-95964623 GCF_023634155.1 Falco peregrinus
TTTCTTTTTTCTCTTCTTTTCTGCTCTTCTCTTCTTTTCGCTCTTCTCCTCTTCTTCTCTTTCTTTTCTCTTTTTTTCTTCTTTTCTCTTTTTTCTTCTTTTCTTCTCTCCTCTTCTTCATTCTTCTCTTTTTCTCTTCTTCTTTTCTGCTCCTCTTTTCTTCTTTTCTCATATTTTCTTCTTTTCTCTTCTTTTCTTATCTTTTCTTCATTTCTGCTCTTCTCTTCTTCTCTTCTCTTCTCCTCTACTCCTCTCCTCTTCTTCTTTTCTCCTCCTCCTCTTATTCTTCTCTCCTTCTTTTTCCTTTCCTTTCCTTTCCTTTCCTTTCTTTCCTTTCCTTTCCTTTCCTTTCCTTCTTCCTTTCTTTTCCTTTTCCTTCCTCCTTTCCTTTCCTTTCCTTCCTTTTCCTTTCCTTTCCTTTCTCCTTTTCCTTTCCTTTCTTTCCTTTCCTTTCCTTCCCTTCCCTTCCCTTCCTTCTCCTTCCCTTCCCTTCCTTCCCTTCCCTTCCCTTCCCTTTCCCTTTCCCCCTTTCCCTTCCCTTTCCCCTTCCCTTTCCCCTTTCCCCTTCCCTTTCCCCTTCCCCTTCCCCTTCCCCTTCCCCTTCCCCTTCCCCTTCCCTTCCCCTTCCCCTTCCCCCTTCCCCTTCCCCTTCCCCCTTCCCCTTCCCCTTCCCCTTCCCCTTCCCCTTTCCCCTTCCCTTTCCCCTTCCCTTCTATTTCCTTAATCTGTTGGCAGGATTAAGAATTCCTGGTATTTTGGAACCCCTGAAGTATATCACAGTGGTTAGAAAATGTTTACACTATGGAAAAAGTATCGAATGGATATTTATAGCATTTAAAAGCATTACCTCAGGTTGGTGCGGATGGACTCTGAGAGCAGACTGTTTGCATTACCCACTTTCAAAGTATTTTTGTCGGATCCTGGTGTGATGGGGCTAGACTTCAAGGGAATAATTTTGTGGGTTTGTATGTTGTTTTTTTTTCTGAAGACAGAGCAAGTGCCAGGGTAGAGAGTATCTCAAAATAGAGTAGAAAAATATCAATAAGACAAAGTCTCCTCTAAATAGATCCAAATAAGTTATTCCAAGTTCTGTATTATTTCTACTTTATTAATGTATCATAAAAAGACCTGCATTGCTTCATTACAAAAAATCTTAGAATTCTGGTTACATATGAGAATCTTCTTTCATACTACAAAGATTTGTTCTGAGGGAGTTGTGAGTTTTCCCCCAAAATGAACTTTTAGATTGAAGTGTATCTTCTTATGCTCAGTACTTTTTGTGTTTCTTTGAAACTGAAAAGGGAACAATGAACCTATTTTTGAGTTACACATGAAGATGATATATAAGAAGTAAAAATATTGTTGAGTCATAATTGTATATTGGCATTTGCAACTGAACCATTTCATCACATAATTAGTTCTACAAGAGGACAACGTGTTTTGATCAGATGGGGAAAAGTTGCTGAGAAACAAAATGTAGAAATGTAGAAAATAGAATGTATGCAGCTGGTATAAAATATATGATTCCTTGGTAACATAAGCATTTGACAAATGAAACTATTCAGTTGTTTTTACAGAGGATTTCAGTTTATGTGAACAAATGTTTCCGCACCTGGCTGTTTGCCTACAATCCAGTTAGGTCTGGAGTCTGGATGGTTGTATTTGTACTAATCCCTGCAGATTCTACTGAATTCTTCAAACCATAGGAATTCAGTCTAAGCATGTCAGACAAATGTGGCCATCTTCCCGTTTGGTCTTGGTTTCTGAATGTAGTATTTTGCATCCTCAGTTTGGCAAAAACCATGAGAAGTTCGGATGGAGTATGAAATATGTGTGAAGTGGTTCCTTCTGAAGCAGCTGAATATTTCTGAGTTCCTTTAATCTGAAAGGCACCATTTAACTGGGAAGGCTTTTTTCATCATCAAGAACTTTGACATGTTCCATGTAATTCTTCCCTAAAAATTTGTTATCACTGTATTTTTGAATGTTGACATAGCTGTCCCTTTCTTGCCATCCTGATAAATAGTAACTTAGTCAAACTATATTGCAGGATTCTCAGAAGATGCCTGAGGAATACTTGTGGTTAATACTCTTATTGGGAAGGTGGCAAACCACAGCTTAAAAAAGATCTTATTGCCTATTTTAGACATTTAAACAAGATCTTTCATATACTCTAGGTATGTGGGAGATTGTCAACTAATCACCAATTTATTAGACTTTTGATGTGTGCATGTGTCCTCTTGTCTAATAGCCTATCGTGGACATGCAAAACCTTTGTAATAAAAGTGCTAGATTTGACTAAATATTCGTTACCAGCTATATGCAGAACACGTGGGTTCAAATCCTGGTTCTGCCACGAATTTCTTGCATAACCCCAGGCAAGACAATTTATCTGCCTAAAAAATTAGGCATCTAATCTCAGCTAGTCATCTAGTCTCCCTCTATAGTCAATGGTGAGAGATAGGCACCTCCAGGAGGCAGCTCATAACGTCCTATTTTAGACCCCTATCTTTGAAGAAGATGAATCACCCCCTGCAGGTGCCTGTCTCTGCAGCCATTGATACTGAGGGAGCCTGGATGTCTAGTCTAAACTAGTTGCCTAACTATTAAGTAGCTAAATAAAGGTAAAAAGCATTTTGCTATGGGTATTTTTGTGCCTCGTTTGCCTGTGTGCACTGAGAAGAATTCAGCCGATAATGTGAGGGATGATAATACAGATACATATAGGTAAGATGGCTGTGGGTGGTTTCTAAAACTTGATTTGTCAACATCAGAAGCTTTTCAGTCTCAACATGTAGGAACCAACTGGTTAGTTTGGTCTTCAGATCTCAAAGTGTATCCCATGTTTGCTGGGGGAGGCACTCTCACTTTCTGTTAATCCTACGGATAAAGATATGGAGGAGAGTGAAACATAGATGTGTATTTAATCTAAAATGCTCTTGTTGGCTGTGAGTGTGTTCAAAGAAAATGTCGTTCTGAACAAATACTGTGTCTTTGGACTAGATGTTAAATGACACTAAATGTGAGCACTGACATTTGTGTTCAGCTCTTTTCTGCCAACAAACCATCCTGAATCATTTAATCATGCTCCTGCAAGAAGGATGGGCGTGTAAAAAAAAGAAAAGGAAGATCTGCGTTGGTATTGTGAAGTTTCTACTTTATCCTGCAGTTTCGTATTTATTATGATTTATTATGAGTTATCTCAGAAGATTTTACTTTTCTGTATTAGTCAACATGTTTAGACTCTTGTATGCCAGCCAATGGGTACAACAGTGTAGCTGCCCAACAGCACCTATAATCTGACTATAATCGTAAACCCAACGTTTTCGGTTCGATTCCTGAACCCTCATTAAGGGAAGAAAAGACATCCATTTGGCAGCGCGATGGATACGTGGTGACCGACCTGATGCTTTGAATTTGATCGGCCCTCACAAACCGGTACCTGATTAGACCCACAGTGTCCTGAACCACAGTTCGGAGTGTCCTGCCCTGTGAAACAAGTGTGTGGAGCAATCCTAGGAGAGCCAGTGCTGATGGCTCTGAAGGCGTTACCTTCAGTGAGAAGGGATTTGTTTCTCAGTGCAAGACAGATGATAAGCCATAGAGTCTCATCCTACAGTCTAGTACCGTAATCTGAGGTTCCCCTATATAATAGACAGAAAGGCAACGTTACCCTTTGGTTTGAAGATGATTGCAGGGAGAGGCAGAGACGTTTATTCCTCTCCTTGTCCATATGTGTAAGATGGGTAACGTGCCTTGGATGGGGGATCTGGGAGCAAAATGGAACAATGGAGGAAAGGCTTTTCTCTTTTCACGTTTCCTTGGGACTGCTGTGTCTCCGTGCCGCTGCAGCTAAACCTCTTTTACTGAGGATAGAGGACTGGGGAGGTGGGTGCTTTAATGTGCATTTGAAAATACATGCAGTGTGTCAAGACAAGAACGTATAAATATATCAAATTGGGATTAGATGTGTTTGAAAATGGTCTTTTTCATAAACATATCGCTTTAATCTGCAGTGTGATTTTAGAATAAAGGATACAGAAGCATGGAGAAGTTTTCCATATTAATTAAATTTCATTAATTTCTGAAATGAACAGTTAAAAATACATTTTCAAAAAGAAAGATGTAGCTGAATCACTTACACTTTGAAATCGAGCCTAAGGTGTCTAATAAAAACACTTGGTTTCTCAACTTTTAGGCAGAGAACTTTGATCACATGCTTGACAATGAAGATTGTTCTGTGGAGGTAAAGAACAATTTGCTGATTTAAGCATATTCATTTTTCTCATGCCATTAAGCGAAAGCTTATGATCATGAGAGTAGATTTCTAGGTGTCCTTTGTCTGTCTCTACCTTTCGTTTTTCATCTGCAGTAAAACAATATAAAAAAAGGAGAAAAGAATAAGAAAAGATGGTAGACGGATTGAACTGAAGGAAACCAATTTCTCTATTTCCTTAGAAAACAAGGTTGCTGCTTTAGATGACATTTTTGGTTTGGGCAAAATTGTCAAAAGAGATTTAACTCCTCTGTTTCCAGATCATAAGATTTCTGTAAAAGCAGGAGCGCCCAGCAAAGGAATTCCTCTATTATTAAAGACAGATCGGATTTATCTTGTGTTATTTTGAGATAAGAAAATTGCACAGAAATAAACAACTTGACATTTTACTTCCTCTTTACACTCTGCCTAAGATGGAAACCACATGAGTGTAGGCATATTGGTTTGGAAATATAAAACATGGCAAATCTTTGTTTTGCTTTGTTTTCAAACTTGAAACAGAAGAAATTGTACCCTTCCCAGTGAATTACAGCTGGGTTTCCCTGGGTAACCTATGATTCTTCAGAACCGATCTCAATGTTTTAGAAAACTGTTAAGCAAGGCTGGTAATCGATTATTAGTCCTCAGTGTACAGTTCAAGCCAAATAATTACAAACATACCCATTCTTATATCATCTGAAAACTACTGATCCTGAAGGGAACCTGTTTCCTTTTAGAGTAAAAAGCATATTTTCTTATTGAATGGGACAGAAAGTGATTGAAAGGATGGCCCTGTTGCAGTGAGTGGAAGATTTGCCCTTGGCTTAGTGGGACACAGTTCCACCCACCTGGCTTGTATATCCATTTCTGTACGGTGCTAGCACACTGCAGTGCTTGCTGGAAGCGGGACATCAGGGCTGCACACACTGAGGGTCCCAGTCCCAAAGTGTGCCCTGTTTTCCCTTTTGAAGTCAGGTTTTGGAGGATGAGAAGAAGGGAATTGTGATGGAAAGATTAAAAAAAAACCCCACCACACCCCTACCATTGGGTTGCACATGTTTTTGTAAGTTGGCAATTTAACTTAAACCTTTACTCTCCATCAAATGGTTTTTGCACAATTACATCAAGCTACTTACTATTGCATTGACCAGATTTTCTACCAGGGTAAAATATCTTTGGAAACGAACCAGTAAATTATCTATTACTTCATTAAGTGCTGTTTATTTGGAAAAATATGTGTAAATTATATTTTGGGAAAGTTCCTAAACTTTCTTTAATTTGTTATCGCTTGGTATACTGCTCAGTGGTTGTAAGAAGTTTTGAAGGATTTTTTTATACTTGTGTTAGCAAAGACCCTGCTTATTTCCAAGAGGAGCTAGATAGTTCCTGAAGAACTAGGAGAGGATGGTGAATGAGCTAAGACTGAGACCTGAAAATGCAGCAAACACCTTCGGCTTGGGTTGTACTGCCACTATGGGTAAAACTCAGGGACTCGTACTCCAGATCATCTCTGAGCCTGGGCTTTGGAATGACTTTAAAGTTCACATAACCCATATGTTTTGCCTAATTCATGACAGCAAGCCCCTATGAATTTCATCTAGTGTTCTCCGTTTCTGATATTAGTCCTTTTGTATTTTTTCCCACATATGAAAAACTGAGATAAGACAAGTTAATTCCCAGCCAGAGGATGGATTAGTTAATATTCAGATTGCATTTGGCAAATATTAAATATAATACCATAGAAAACTATGGATAGATGTAATTTAAGACTCTGAAAAATATCTCCATGATACAGAGAACTACCTTGCCTGTCCCCTTTAAAAACAGGCATGCTGGTACTATGGAGGCATGCTAATGGAAGCTGTAGTAACAAGACAGATGGGAACAAACCCCACCTAAAACTACTGTATTTTCTTTAATGTAGAATTTAACTTCCTGAATAACTGGAAACAATAGTTCTAAGGTCAGAATAATGTCTTGGATGACGTGGGAAAGGCTAGTGTTTGTAAAGCCTGTTACCAGCCATGATAATATCAGCAGGAAGAATTTTGCACGTGAAATCACAGAGGTATCAGTAGAAAAAAGTTTTCAGGTAATCCATGGGGTCATTCTGAGAAATGTTCAAATGCATTTATTTTGTGGGTTTGCATTTTTATAATGTATTTATTATTTTTATCATCTTTATCATCCATATTACGATGAATCTTCACCTTCTGTAGTAGCCAATCATTAAGTTATAAAGGGAAGAAGAAAGAATATAGCTCATATTAAAAACCTGCCTGGAAATGCTGAATATGCTTTCTGATGGGCAATCCACTGTCTTGCAAACTTGAGATTCCATTTAGGAAAATGTCAGGAAATTTTTCGCATGCCAGAACATTTTTCATACAAGCATTTTCATTTTAATTGTAATATTTCACCTGACTTAATTTAAGTATTAAGCAACAACCCTGTTAGGAATTGTAACTTAGATATACAATCTGCAATCTGTCCTGTAGACTTGTTCTTGGAGATTGCCCTATAGATTCCTATAGTTCAGGGACAATTCTCTTTGACTTTATTCAGTCATATGTGATGAGTGTCACAACTCTCTGAACGCCATAAGGAACACATAGCCTGGCCAGAAAGCCCGGTCTATAGGAAAGAATTAATACGTCATACTTTTAACTCTGGCTGCCATGAGATAATCCAACAGAATGCTATATGCATTTTAGTAACAGAGTTGGTGACCGGTGAAGCACTTCAGATTGATTCATTAAAGTACATGAAATATTTGGGTAGAAGAAATGCTAAAATGATTGCTTTAAATTAAAAAGAAATACTGAAATGGATGGCACTGCTCTTTCCATACCTTTTTTTCTTGATCTATATTCTGTGGTTTGCAATTCTTAGTTTCTGAAAGGTTGCCACATCCACTGTAAATGAGAAGTAAGATACAGAAATGGCAGTTTCTTCATGCTGGAAAGTCTGTATTTTGCACACCTCTCCTAATAAAATACATATAGTCCTCCGCGTACAGCTTTACTTAATGCAAGCAGTACTTAACAGTACAAAAGTACTTAATACTCCATCCACAATCCAGCCAGGCCTCCGGATCAGTGAGTTCAAATTCAACGTCTACATGAAGCGCTAAGAGCGGGCTAGAGGCTTAGCTGCATGGCTGGGGAGGAGGGGCTTTTCTCCCCTGGTTGTCTGCACACTTTGCTATTTCATATTAGGTTGTGGCTAGAGAAGGGACCGGATTGCAGCCCTCAGCTCTCCCAGCTGAACACCTTCCTCACCGAAGGACACCCTTTGCAGACCCAGCCCAGCAGCCTCCATCCTTTTTTTCATCTGCTACACGGGATAACGACGCTTTCCTTTGCAAAGCGTTGCTCCAAAGATACATTTAGCCTCTTAAGTGTTCAGTACCACATGATTGCAACCCATAGTGTGAAACACAATGGATTGATTGTTGAACAATCCATTTTTTTTTTTAATCAAGCTATCTCATGCCAGTGCTGTAGTGCAGTGTGTTAAGCAAACGCTGACTGCGCTAGCAAACCCGGATACATGAGCGTGCACGAGCTATCTGCCGCAATATGCCCAGCAGACACAGGACCCAATCCTATTTCCCTATTAATAAAAGAGGAATTTTGCCATTGACTGTAATGGGAACAGGGTCTTTCTTCCTGGCGCTGTGTGAAGGGTGGAAAAAGTCTTTTAGTGGTAATGGACCAAGACACAATGAATTAATTATAGTAAGAAATCACTGCTGGGCCTAGTTAGTATCTCCTGCATCCTAACCATGTGCTCTCGAGAGAAAAAGAGAGACAAACTCGCATGTTAATCATTTATTGTGTCTGATGGCAAAAGCAAAGTGGAAAGTAATGGCAATACTGTATTGTGTTTCTTCCAGATTTGCATTTTATTACCTTTGCTGTAAAGTTTCTACGTAAGCTGATCGGCCACGTTTTCCTCATTTTCTGCCATCATTTACTAAGTCAGGAGACTAATTCTGCTCTTTTAACCACTGTGCATGAAGCTGACCAATTTAAAAAAAAAAAATACATAGCGCAGCTTACACTATTCTGGAAGCCTGGCTTTTCCCATGCATTCCAATGGTGATCTCCATTTCCTCTGCTCTAATCAACACCATCAGCACAGGAAAAAAAAAGTCTGCTTCCTATTTGATTTTAAAGTCTCCTACATTTTTATGTATCTAAGACACTTTGAAAAAGTTTTGTAATGCCTAGCCATCGAACAAACCCTTGGTTCTGTGGATGATCCTTTTCACAGAAATGGTTCCATCGCCTTCAGTTTTGCTCTGAGATGGGATAAGTAGGGTGGGGGGAAAACTGTTCCATCAGCAAGAGTGAGATTGGACCCAAGAGTACAGGTTGCTCATGTGGTGCAGCGTGTCAAGATGAAAGCATCCCTGTGTTTCAATCAGGTTTCAGAGCATCCTCCCTGTTTTTCCTAATAAAAAGCCTTCTCAGTATTTGTTTTGTTGAGACTTGGATCTCTGGACTCTGGTATCCTGAATCCAAGACCTCTGTATTTGGGGAGGTGGTCCTGTGAAGCGCCCAGCCCTCAGTACCTGGTTAAAGGCTGACAGGCAACTCTCATGGGCTGTGGCTTTTTACAGGCTCGGTTCCACAGGCCTGAATTAGAGGGATATTCCTCTGTAAAGACGTGCATAAAGAGAGATTACTTCTGTGAGTAGCGTGAACTCACCCTTCCTTATTTTTTTGTCATGAAGTGCACTTGATCTTATTCAATTGCCTGGTGTACTGTTGTAGAATTGAAATAGAATAGAATGTCATATTGCGGTACCATAGCGAGTTATTATGGTCACGGTCTCTCCTCTGACTATTTGCAAATTAGCATTTTACTAACAGGGGAAGCATATGCTAGATTAAAACAGGGAGGTTTTTTCTTTTCTTTTTACTCTTTTTTTTTTTTTTTTTTTTTTTTAAGAAAGACAGAAATGGCAAAAATTATGCTCTTCAATTTCCTTGTGAAATATCTCTCCTTTTCAGGGAAATATGTTTTCTGGATGGATTGCCACCTGCAGAGTATACTATACATCTTTGTTAAATTATTTTCTGTCTCTGCAGAAATAGCAGTTTAGTTTTGTAGTATTTTTTAAACAAAATGACTGAGCATTTAGCACAATTATGTTCAGCACTATAATCTTTTTTTTTTCTTCTTTTGTTGAGCCATCCTTTAACAGGGAATAAAAAATGAGACACACTGTAAGCTATTTTGCATAAATGAATAATTATGATTGCCACATATTGCCAATTGTAATTAGAGATAATAATGCTAGGTTTTGGAGCTTTTATTCATGCATTGCTTTTCCAAGCAAAACAGAACTTTGTAACGCTCATCCAGTGAAGTGAACAGATTGGGTTTTCTCCTCTCACCACGGACACACACGTGGTGCTTTTTTTTTCCCCTGCATTTTTTTGTTAAAAGGATAGCTTTAATTAGTTGAAGGTAAATAAGTAAATAAACGACAGACTATAAATAGTAGGCTCTTAGCAAAATTAGAGGCACATTAAAGATAACAGGCTTTTGGGACTTGCAGATCAGTTAGCAAGTCGTCTGAGCATTAGAGGGAAATTGGCAGCTGCTTACAGTTAGCAACCAAAACTGCTGTAGGTAGTGTATGCATGTGCAGATCATTTAAGGGCTCAGTTTACCTTATTTACATTCCAGCACCTTTGGGATTTGAGGAAGGGTTGGTTTTTTTTGTGGGGAGAGGAGGCTGATTCCTGAAAACCAGGGAGCTAAAAGCCACCATCAGGCTGTACCTCCTCCCACAGCCAGTCGCTCGCTGCTGCGGTGGCAAAACCTGCAGTTTGTGCAGTTCTCGGATGCCGTGCATCCACATTGACATGAGAACTTGGCATGGCGCTAGACTAAAAAACAATGCTGTTTAATCAGGTGTGGAGCGCTGGCTTATTACTTTTGCCAGCAGCTTTGTTTTACTTGGACTGCATAGCCTTGTAAGAATTCAAAGCCACTGCAATATTGCTGAAGAAGCTTTCTGAGATGTGTAACTAACCATAATGCTGTATCTCCAGGGTACTGAATGAATGCAGCAAACAAACTGTACTTTGCAACTGTCTCATTTTCCTAGGAAAAATGAACCAACTTCTGGAATTGTTGTTCAGCTCCCAGTCTCGGTGGGAGTTCTGTCTGAGCACAGACAGGCTAAAGCCTAAACAATGAGCATTAAATTTGGCCCCTTCATCTCAGGATCTCACAATGCTTTTGGAAATGTTCACAAATTAAGGTTCCCAACCCCCACCCTGTAAAATAATACCGTTCCTCTTTTACACATGGGCGAAGAGGATCGTGAATCAGGGACAAGAGCTACAGATCAGAAATCTGGCTCTGGAGCAGGCTGCTCCATTGTCTTCATTGATTATTTTTCATAGCCCTGTTAGATCCCTGGTCTCTCATCGCACTTCTGAAGAGTTTTCGTAACTGGAGTTGAGGGTGTTCGGATATGATTTTCCACACGGGTTATTCAATGCATTTTCCTCATTGTGCATATCCTGACTTGACTCTGTCACTTAAGCCCTAATTGGGAGGGTGCTGCAGCCATTACGGGTTTCAGGTCCTGCTGTTTTGCCTACCATGGGATGATTTAAACATGAACATAATCTCCGTTCCTTGCCCTGCAGAAGCTTTCGTGTGGCAGCACATCTCACAATTAGGCCACACCTAGCTGAAATCTCCCAAAGGAGTGCTGTAGAAACTATTATCCTCTTTAGGGATTGGTAACCTGGCATAGATAAAAGTAGGGGAGAAAAGAGACCCAATACTCTCTTAAAATGTGATTATTTTTTTTTTTTAATGGGTTTTGAAAATAATTGGACTATTGTTGCTGCTTTCTTTCCTAGACAAGGAATGCATCAAAATGCTCTCCAGGTAGTTTGTCCTTATAAATCACATAGCTTAATTTCCTTCTCTTAAAGCAGAATGTCTATGATACCTTCTTACATTAGACAGCATTTTAACAGACTTTTACAGGCACATATGTTACCACCTCACCATTCAGGATCTCTCAGGAAGGCTGAGGTAACAGCAGCCACAGCTTTTGAAGAAAGTACTATTAGAAAAACACTTTATTTGACTTGCTTTAATGTAGTGTGTTTACCATCTACATGAATTCCTAGTTGCCTTTTCTATTTCCCTCCTATCTGATCTTCTCCATTCCCTGCTCCTTCATCATCTTCTTCTTCCCCAGGCACACACTTCCTGACACCTCCTTTTCCCCTTATCTGAATATTCTGTATCACTCCTTTCTTCTGCTTACTCCTTTGTAAGCAGATTCACAATATGGTCATCTTCTTTCACTTGATTCTGTCTCTGCAGGGACCTTTGACCTTCTTGAGGTTTTAAGTTTGCTGATTTTCTCACTGTAACAACTCAAAATCATGTGCTTTTGCTCTCTTTGCAAAGCTGTTAACTGTTGTCTGGGCTTTCATCATGTGATGATTCAACAGCCTTTTCTCTCTCTCTCTTCCCCCCCACCCACCCCCCACCCCCCCACCCCACCCCGGACAAATACACTTCTGTGCTGCTACATCCTTTCAGATAATGCTGCAAATATCAGTTTTCTGTTCCTTTAATTAAACCATGGCACCCCTTCTATTTGCATTGCTTAACCAGGTATGTTCACTTTCAAGGTTTCCTAGCTTATGTTCCACTGCTTTTATGTTAACTTCCCAACTACTCCTATGCTCTCTTTTATTCTACCCTCCTCATAGGAGGAATTCAACAGAAACATTCAGGGCCTGCATTTCAAAGCTCCTTGCCTTTCTAAATTTCCCCAAATTCCCCAAACTTAAGTCTATTTTCCACTGCTTATGCTTCTTGTCAATATTTTCTCGTTTCCTGTTACTTTCTGGGTATTCATTTGTTAGCCATTAATAATTTTTTTTTATATTGCAGTTTTAATCTCTTGCAGCTCTAATAATCATATTAATCTTTGCATGATGCTGATTGTCATGGAGATCTCAGGCTCTCTTAAGCATTGTGGTAACACAAGTAAAAAGTTAATGTCACTTCATTCTGTTGTCCTGTGCTCTGCTCCTCATGATCTGGAACCAAACATCTGCAGGATATCCATCCATCCACCCATCCTGAAACCTCACTGCAGAGTTTGTTCAACCACTCTTTACTCCTCACATGCAGTGTGACAACCCCATGCAAAGTTGTCTGAGTAAAATCCAGTCTTAATTATTCAAGCTGACGCTTTATTTTTCTTATAACGTTATAGGCAAAGGTCTCTTGCAAATAATTCCTAATGAGCCTGAGGACTGCATGGTGTGAGGAGCAGGGTGAAGGAAACAGGGCGCTGCAGCGGTCACTGGTTCCTTTCATTCATTTTGGGCCACTCCATGCTGCTGGGTGCACGTAGACTCAAGCTAAGCATACCAGCTCAATTAAATTCCTGGCTTTCAGTATGTATTCAAGGATGAAGACATGGAAGTACAGGCAGAAAAGAGGAGAATGGGTCAAATAAGGGGTTCGTTAGTGCCAATTCTTTTAGGGAATTTTTCAAAAGGAAATCTGAACCAGGAATGACACTTGGTTAAATGACGCAGGGCAGTCTGATTTTTCAGTTTCTTGGATGAATAAAGGAAAGAGGGAAAAATAATTCGGGTCAACCCAGCCAAACAAAAGAGAACTTGTTTTAGTTTAATGACATCTTTCAAATGATGAATCACAGAATCACAAACTGGCTGAGGTTGGAGGGGACCTCTGAAGGTCATCTGGTCCAGCCCTCTGCTTAAGCAGGGTCCTCTAGAACAAGCTCCCCAGGACCATATCCAGATGGATTTTGAATGTCTCCAAGGATGGAGACTCCACAACCCTCTGGGCACCCTGTGCTGGTGCTTAGTCACCCTCATGGTAAGAAAGTGTTTCCTGGTGTTTAGAGGGAACCTCCTGTGTTCCAGTTTGTGCTGTTGCCTCTGTCCTGCCACTGGACACCACTGGAAAGAACCTGGTTCCATCTTCTTTAAATTCTCCCTTCAGGTATTTGTATACATTAGCAAGATCCCTTGAGCCTTATGTTCTCTGGGCAGAACAGCCCTAGCTGTCTCAGCCTTTCCTTCTTCATCTTAGTGGCCCTTTGCTGAACTCTCTCCAGTGGCTCCATGTCTCTGTTGTCCTGGAATTGTTGTGAAACACTTAGCCCTGCCCCTTTAAAAAAAAATATTTTTTTATTTTTTCAAATTAAACCATCTGACTATTTCATCATAAATGTGTGAATAACTTTTATCAACACAAATATTTTTTCAAAGGACAATATTTTGGCCTTTATTTTTTTAGCTCAAATTACTTAAATGGATTTTTCGTTTGGTTTTTTTTTTACACACTGCATATTTCACAGGTAAGCTTTTCTGTGCTATATTGGTGCAATCCCTAGATAACTTCAATAAACTAATACAATTACTACTGGTTTACAAAGGTGCAACTCCCTTGAGATTTTTAAGTTGATTATAATGCTGTGTAAATAGACCATTTCTCCTTATGTAGAATTGAATTTAAGCTTTCATACTTATTTATTTTTCTTGGTGTTATTTATGAATAGGGCTCTTAGTATTTATAACATTAACAATTCTAATTAATTGTTGACATTTTGAGGGGAAACTATTACAATTTTGCAAAGCATGGAAAGTGCAAGTAAACACCATAGTGAGAGAAAAAAACTTGCTTGCTTATATTAGTGCATCCTTTAATTAATATATATACTCCATCCCCAGTTTCTTGCTGCCTCGATAAACATATGAGTAAGAGATAGTGTTTGATGGGAAGATCGTGTTTGCCTTTATTCTTGTCTTCTGAAATGAAATTTAAAAATCTGTCAAAAAAACCACGCATTCTGTATCCTCCTTTTTCTTATTTTCTGGTTAGCTATATTTTTTTGCCTGCAATAACAAAGCCATGAAAAAAGACAGCAATCCCCTTGCTCATGTGATATAATTCCCCACTCTGAGTGTGAATACTGGCAGATCAGCAGAATGAGCCATCTGCAAGCTATAAGCTGTGTCTTTGCATGAGTAGATTTAGGATAAAAAAAATTGTCTGACCTGGAAGCCAAACGTTACTTGGCATCTTTACTAGAGATCCCTGTGAGGCCAGCCACTGCTTGTGCTGAATTTGTGTCCTTTCTAAAATATATGTCCCTCCCTCTTGCCATCATATTTTGTAATGCGCGTACGTAAGCGCACACGGAGAAATGCACACACAGAGGGCTGCACCACGGGCCACCTCGGAGATGCTGTACTGCAGTTTAATGAATATCAGACTTCATAGCTAGCCTCCGTTGGATTGCTGTACTGGTGAATAATGAATATCATACTGCAGGGTTAATCCCAAGTGGCCATTTTTCTGGTTTTAACAGGCTGGGTGTTAGTCCTGAAATGCTTGTAAATGTCTACAGTTCATGCCTTGTACCGTGTAGGAACACGCACCTCTAAATCTCAGCTCACTCAGGCCAGTAACTCCCGCTGAAGTCAATGGAAACAGTCAAAGGCACAGCACAAAATGGATTTGTTCCTACAACCTTCCCGCTCCCCCCCTCCCCACCCCCCCCCACCCCCACCCCCACCCCCGGTTATCCTCTCCCAAACCTGAAGTCCCACCTCAAACAGAAGAGTTATGCACGCTGCCAGTTTTTCCTTTTCATGAGTTGCTCCTAAGCAGATCTGCTGGCTCTGACATCCCAGCCCTCTGAGTTATGGCTTGCACCTTCGATTAATGAAGTCGTTGGCAAAATTCCCGTTGACTTCATTCAGAGAGCGATCCAGCTGAACAGTGCTGACTCCTGAGAGCTCCTGAGCTCCTTGTGGAATAAATGTGAGTTGCAGAGCCACAGGATTTGTAACGATTTGGCCCTAGATTATAGAGCGTTTGGGGCAGGTGGAGTCTGTCTTTTCAAATGGTTTGTGGAGTGCCATTTTCACCTAAAGTGCTCTAGAAATGATTAAGTGACATTAACAATTGTCAGATGACACAAAACCTCAAACTTGTGGTGGGAACAGAGAGGACAGAGTAGCCATTTGCTTTCACTGCGCTTGTGGAGATGCACATAGGAAGGAATTAAAGCAATAACTTTTAAAATAAATCATTTTCCCCCTCTTGTCTTGTTGTCTCTCTTCTCTACTTAACCCCACTGAGAGAATTAGAATCTGATCAGACCTTCCCAGTTGTCCTAGCTAAAGGCTCATGCCTGCATGGGCTACACTTTCTGTGCTCTTACGCCTGCTTTAAAAAAGACCCACTTTGAATTGCACTAAATTTTTCCCTCCCATTAACTTCAATGGCAGCAAAACCAGGTTAAAACAAAAACAAATGAAAAAACCTTCTCCGGCATTAAGATGTAGAGGTTTATTTAACATGAAATACTTTCTTGCATGATCCTTCTCCTGCAATTACAGTGAGCATTACTGCTGCACCACTGCTCTTTTAATATAAACTAAAACAAACTAAAGAGGTTCTCAAGTCTTGGGACCGTAGGTGATGGTAACTTTCTTGCACGACAAAAAGAAAAAGCCAGTGGCTGGCCATGCTGTTAAGGTGTGATATAGGCAGAATAGGTACTGAGAGGGAAATATTGGGTATCTACATGTATGAACATATCGGCTGTGGAGAAAAGACCTACAAAAGGAGATTTCATTGTGCCAGAGTTGGAGATAACTGTGAATCTGCGATGGGGAAAGAGTGGTGCTTTGGAGGCTGATACTGGTGGGCTTGGCACCTGCTTGTGCGTGCCTGGGAAATACTGGCAGTGTTTAGGGGGGCAAAATTGCCCTTCTTTATCCTTTTCCCCTCCACACCATATAGTGACTTCGAGCATTTCCCTTTAAATTGTGCACACTATCGGCCATCTATAGAACGGGGCCTTTGCCCACACTGGTATTTATGCAACATCCATCTTTGTGCTTCATGACATTTAAATGACAGAGTGCTGGACTGTGGTGCACTGTAATAATGTGGTCTCTGTTCTACCTGCCCTCTAGAATCTGAGGCCATGTTTTGAGCAAACGTGCCAATTATTCTGTTTACAGTGTTAGCAGAAACGCTGCAACAGAGACAGCAACAACATTATAAGGCATGCGTTGGTCCTGGTGCCTCTCATGCCTATGTCATGCCTTAACAGCATGGCCAGGCTTTTGCTATTCGTTGTGCAAGAAAGATATCATCACCTACGGGCCAGAGACCTGAGAATCTCTTTGGTTTGTTTTAGTTTATATTAAATTCCTTGCTTCCACTCTGCGTATGGCCTCACTCTTTCCCTTCCACAAGGAGTTAAGGATGCTCTAATGCCAGCAATAACCATGTCCTGCCTTTCAGCAGAGGGCGTTCAAAACAGCAAACACATTTTCAAAAACAGAAGCTAGAAATTGGATATCCGAGCGAGCGGGTACTTAACTATATGTCTGCTGCGCTAATTTCCTGAAGAGTTTAATGGTAGTCCTGAAGTTTGAGGTCAGGCAGGACAGCAGGAGCAGCAGCCACATTAAGGGTCAAGGGCCCCAGGAGGCAGAAACTTCTGCCCACTCCCTGACTCATCTGGGTCAGACAGTGCTTACCAAGAGTGGAGAAAGCTCATTAAGATGAGGTACTACGGGAGAGATGTTGGCTGGAGAGCAAGGAGAGCTGCAGCATGGGAAAATGGCCCCTGCAGCCCATGTTTTGTGAGAGATGGTTTCTTTTTCTTTTCTTTCCTTCTTTTTTGTCTTTTTTTTTTCCCCTGAATTAATAAAGTGAGCCTGAGGGAAGAGCCTGAAAAAAGATTTTGGCATGATGTTAGACCTTCCTGGGCTGGGGAAACAAGCCAATAGCCTTACAGGCAGCTGACTCTTTAATCACATATTTAGTATCTGGGAGAAAAATATTCCGAGGTGGCTAAGTGACCTCTAGAACCAAAATCTATTTTGTATGTTACTCAGAGATTTAGGAACCAGGGCATCCTACAAAGCCCACCATCTTAGCCCTTCTAAGGGCTCAGAGTTGTAAAGGTGTTTTGGTCCCTACATTTTTTATTTTTTTTTAATTTCTGGTCCTGTGCCATTTTGTAACTCAGACTTTGGCTTCTGCATGACATTGTCATATTTGAAATTATTAACCTTGATTTTCTATGCCCAAAGCTCCAGCTGGGCTCAGTTGGTTTCACAGGTACTCAGACCCTTTAATGACCTTTCAAAGTACATAACTATGGATTTAAGTAGTTGGATGTAGACTTCTCTCTCCAAGCTTTGGTCAAAGAATGAGCATAATGAATGAAAACAGAATATGTTATTTCTCTGTTCAGTGAACTGTCTGGAAGCACAAATCCAGACTGGCTCCGCAGAAAATACTGTGTTACCTTCTGCAGCTTATTCCACCATTAATGAGTCTATCTCGTTGAAAGGGCCTGCTCAGTGGTTCACACAGCTCTGAAAATGCTGTAAAGAGCTACGGCAACACAGGCTATGTGATCACCAGAAAACCAGAAAAAGCTGGGAATCAATTTGAGTGTGTGAATACACGTAACTGTGTGCGGTAGTTCCTAACCTGATACCCCTACCACCTGTAATCACTTTTCCTTTACAAATCATGCTTTTACAAGAAAAAAAGAAATTACGGAATGTAGTTAACCAGCTTACCAAAAAGTGAAGCTTGATCCCACAGGAGAAAGTTGGCTGAGGCTACACCTAGGAAGTTTGTTCTTGCTCTGGCTCTGGGAGCAGGGGGTGTTTTGAGGCTGTGGGGTGGAGGCAGCATTGGACTGTTGAAATAGATGAAAAAAATGGCCACGTTTTGACTTTTCTCTTTGTTCAGCTGAATTTAAAAGTCTGAAAATTTACAAAAGTTAATAGCTTTCATAAACGTAGGTGGGACTTCAACTGGTGGTTCTAATATATCCATGTGCGCCACTTCAAAAACGTAAAGGGCCCTGTGGGCAAAAGCCAGCTAAGTTATAGAAACGTGAAAGGAAAGCCTTTGTAGTCTTTTTAAATCTGGAGTTCAGCAGTTTAAGTTCTGACCTAAAGGAGCAATACAAGTCACTCGTACATTATTTTGGTTCCTACTTGAAAAATTTTCCTAATTACCAGAAACTACTGGAAATTAAATCACGGGGTTTTCTTAATAACTAAAAACACTGGGAAAAGTGGAAAATTACATGAAATCTCTAGTAAAAGACCTTGTTGGAGCATTTCTTTTCAGAAAAAAAGTCGTAAGTATCTGCTAGAGGAATGCTCTGATGAGACAAAAGGAAACTGAAATGACAAAGCATGTAGTGCCACCACAGAAATTTGGAACATGTTTTTTGAAAAGGGAATTTCTCTGGACTTCTTTTGTGACTTCAAAGCCAGGGATCCATTTAATCACAGGAGCAAAACATCTAATGCACTGGTAGCTGTCTGTTTTTTAGATTTATTTATTTTGTATTTACATCTGAAATTGTTTGAAAGCATGAAACAGAAAATCATGTTGCAAAATCCATGCCTTCAGTGACTTGCGCCTGTAAAAAAATTAGACAAGTTCTGACCACATCTCCAAACTGCTAACGTGTGTGGCAGAGGAGAGGGGAGAAGGAAGCAGACAGGCAGCTACTGATTCAGACAGAGCACTAAATTCCAGCACAATTAAGAAAGACCAGGAGTGGTGGCAGAGAAAAAAGCTAACTGCGCTGGGCGCGCTGAGATGGGGCAATATCAGGTTATCATATTGTAGTTAAGCCAGGAGCAGCTGCTGCCAGCAAAACCAAACCTAGCTTGCTCCTTGGCTGAAAACTTAAATATCAACACCCTTTAATTATGCATAAAAAGATAAACAAAGCTAGCAGCTTTAAAGTACTGTTATTAATTGCACCAAATGTTAGTGAAAGATTGAATTATTCATCGTTATAGTTCTCAGGGGTTTCTTGATTAAGGGAAATAAGGAGAATTTGATGTGAATATCTCATTTCATATAGCTTTCTCAGTTTGCCTAAGCCAAGAAACAGGGATATACTTTACATGTCAGATCTGCAGAAAATGCATGTATCTGCTAGTTCCTTAGCAACCTTCTGGGATATGCCTGCATCTACTCCCATAAACCCTGCATATCAGAAATCATCTCCAGTGGGTTTCCAGGGATCAGTGGATTTTGCTACACTAATAATACCGTTCATGTGCAGTTAGAGTAAATAATTTTATTTACTTACAGGGTCATTGCTGTGTTTGGGTTTTTTTTTGAAATGTGTTGCTAGGAAAATAATATGTAAACACATTTCATTGAGAGCCTTCTACGTGAATGAAGAGGGCTGTAAGCTCTACTAGCTATATATTTCTTTTTAATAACTGAAAGCAAATAATGCTCATTCAGAAGTGCAGTTGTACTCATCATAGCCCTGTTCCTCTTTCCTCTCTGCTTTTCAGCTAGAGGTAGCAGCTAAAATTTGCACAAACTTCTGGAAGGGAAAATTTAAAAAAGAACAATCTATCTTTATAGTTTGTGAATGTTCCTCTACAAAAAGAGAAATCTTCACATTTCAGTTGTCCTTACAGCATGTGTGCCTTAGATTTATCATTGTGGTATAATTGATGAGTGATCTGAACTGTACCAAACAACCCTGTGCTTTGCTAAATTGCATACGGTAACAAGCAGTAGCCAGGGGATGGCTCAGGTGAGCGATTTTTACTCAGGCGAGCAGTGGATACTGGCTGGAGCAGGCAGTAAGGGGCCCTTGCCTGATACAGAGTTTTCGGGGTTCAAACAGGGCTCAAATTTTTCACCGCAGTCAGGTGTGTGTGGGTCTGACCCAGTAGCTCACGTAGTGCATGTGAAAATCTTCACCGAATGCAGCTGAAGCGCATCCGCGCTGTCAGTGGGGTTTCAGCACGGGACGCGTTCTGGTGTTGTTATTTGGTGTGTGCCATACGCTTTCGGGAATGGGGGCTTCATGAGTGTGGACCTCCTTACGGCTGGTGAAGCTGGTAGAGTTAAGCTGGTTGTGGCAAGTGTTGTCTATTGATGCTAATAAACAGCTGGAGAAAACCTGTCTTCTAAAGTCAATGTAGGCTGCATTGTTGCCTTCACAGAGTCAAAATTCACACCAAATTTTTTTTGCTTATTAAGTAGGAGAAAACCGTACTTGTGCTCAACTTTGTCTTACAAGAAAATGGCAAGTCGGTACTTAAGTCACGTTTGAGAACTTTAAGACCTAGAAAGTTAGAGCAGAAGTCAGACAGATCAGATATATAAATACCTGTGTAAAAAAGTATAGACACTCTCTATAGAGATAATGTATATATCAAGATATATAAATCAAATACATATAATGCATAGAGACGTAGATATGTGTATCCATTTATATAGTTATACAAAACACTTACATAGAAATAGGTGTAACTTATCTAACGCCTGATGTGATGAATGCCCTAGCTGTCCTTTCACACATTTGTGTAATAAGGGTGTAAATGTAGTCTCACTTTCCTTACTGCAAATAAATAGCATGTTTGATAGCATGTAAATAGGACCTGTAAATTTAAGTAGCTTTTAAATATGATAAAAATTAGTCTCCCTTTTTTGTGTTAGTTCCTACACAGAGTAAAGAAAGATTTAGGCCAGGGTTGCCTACCTTCTCAACTCAAGAGACAGTATTTTTGTGGCTAGGATCACAAGACATGTGCCTGAGAGTACACTCCTAATGTGGTTTAGAAGCGAGAGATGCCTGAAATTTCCAGCAGAGACCATTTCCTTGTATGATGATGCTGGGCTGGGAATGAAGCTGGACCCCCAGGCAACCAAATCATTGCCCATCCTGATAGCTCACTTCAACCATATCTGCAATCCTATTGATCCTATTCTCCACCTGAGAAGCTGCTTGATCACCTTCAGTCTAGCAACTGGTCCAGAGGATGAATGTCCTTAAAATAAATAAGTCACAAATAACTGACATAGATAGGCTTCAAAGGGGCAGCAAAGGACAAATATGAGGCATACAAGAGTTCTCATGATCTTTGCTATGTGGTTTGATTGTGCCCATGGTGGGGGCCGCTATCCCTGTGGCTCCCTTTTTCCTGGCACTGCTGCTGGGGGCTTCTCAGCCAGGTCAGCGTGTCTTTCCATCCAGCACTGTGCCAGCCGGCCCCACAGTGACTTCTCTGGCATGTCTGCACCGGGCAGCGGGGTGGTGCAGAGGTGTCAGGATTAAGCCTGCCTCGAGCTATTACATCCACAATGTGTGTTGCAGTGTCACGCAGAGACACTGGCTGGAGTCCCATCAACAGTATATTGCCATAGCATTATTCCATGACCAAGCGGCCACAGTTCTCCACCAGCTCTGAGATCTCTTCCTGGTATTTTCTGTGATAGATTTGGTCTTTGTTATTCACACGTTTCTCATTTTTGATCGTTTTGGCATGTAACTCCATTTTAGCTGTGACACGACTAGACCTTGATGGGACATGCTAAGTACCTCAGACATTTTTAAAAGTTCCAACTGGAAACAAGGTAAGAACTATTGAAATATGCTTTGGTACTTGGCCACATGCAGAAAAATAGAGCGACTGTAAGTTTTTAGATATAAGAACATATTTTCTTGCTCACAGACTACCCGAGCATGGCTGACTCCTGGCCTGTGACTCTCCAGTCCTACTGTAGAACAAATAATACCAGCAATAAAACCAACAGCTTATTACTATGTGTGGATTTACTAATGTTCTAAAATATAGTGGGATCAATACACAATTCTTTTCCCAAAGACAAATGCAGGCCAGCTGTTATTCTACTGTCAATGTCAAAGTACAGACTGAAGGAAATGGTGACTGAGACAATCACTAGCATACCCGGAGCTCCGCACCAGCACTCAGGAAAGCATAAAAGTTAGCCACAAGTGTGGCTGGCAATCCTAATCCTGTTAAGTAGACTGTTTGAATTACAGTTTCTTCTGACTGCATTTTCACATTTTTTACAATGTTGTGTTCAGACCAGAAAGGAATCTTATTATGGAATTACTGTTTCTAGCGAGTCACTGGAGCTCGCTGCCTCCAAGGATGATGCGGTTTCAGGATAGATACCGTCAGAAGTGGGTTTCAGCTAAGTGGAGACATCCCATGTGCTCTCTCAGAAGTCAACCACAGTCTTGTGCTGCTGCGTCAGGGGAATTGGTATAGGACGGATTGACCAGCTTTGCCCTGAATAGGGATAATCATTTGCTTCTTAAACTTCCATCCAGTACTTTGGCAAGCAGAAAGCCTGCACTGGTGCCAAATCTGTAATTACTTTACTAACAGCGATGACATGTATGCCTGTTCTGCATGATCCTATTTTGTTGCTTCTGTTGTTTGCTATGAAGGACTCAGTACTTCAGATAATAGGAACCTCATCCCTGCATCTGTCTCTCAGCAGGGTGAGCTTTAACCTGGCCTTTGAGCAGGTTTCAAAAAGGAAGGGGAAAAATACATCAAAGCAACAAAAAGGAAAAATACACGAACAGGTACTGACTTGGTAGCTACTGCAGAAAAAAGAACAGCATGTGCTGTCTCAAGGATAATAAAGGCCACGTTGCTGCAGTGAGCTCTGCAAATGCGTGGGGACCATTGCAAGGTGGAGGCCATCTCTGCTGCAACAAGCTGCCACAGTGCCTCAGTACACCCTTAATACGTATGGATTGTGCCACATGGCATAGTAACCATCAGTCCATAATGGTCTGGCTTCTGCAGCACGTTCTCCATTCTGTTCTGTTCTGTTCTGCTCTATTCTATTCTATTCTATTCTATTCTTCGTCATTGGAACATTTAATAAATAGCTAAAATAACTAAAAATTAACAACAAATTATTCTTTTGCTGTCTCATAGAGAGAGAATAGTCAACACAACAGGTAATTTTATTTTAAGAAGTATTTATTTATTTTGTGTCCTTATTTTATAAATGTGCATGGAATTAATTAATCATCTCCAGACATAGGATCCTCAGATGAAGACTCCTGCCATTTTTGTATGTTTGATTACAATGTTATTGCAATTAACAGAACCCCTTCATAATCCAATTCAGCTCACTGCTTTATTCTATTTTTTTTACAGGTTTGCTTCACTTTTGTGCATACATATATAGAGACACATGTATGTGCATACATATACAGAGATACATGATGGATCAAGTTAGCAAATATATTCATTCTTATGTAGGAAGAGGGTCGGTGACCTGTAGCTGCCATGTATAAATTATTTAAAACTCACTTTGTGTTTATCTTGAATATTTTCTCACCTGCTTTAATTGGTAGAATACACAATTTTAAATGACCAAGCAGGGAATAGATGTCCTTTTTTCTAAAACTTTTTTTTTCCCTTCTGTGCAGCAGCAGCTGCCTGCTATGTTATTGTTTTTTGTCGCTGGCAGGCTTTTTGGGTGTGCGCCAAGGATTTCGTGTGGGGAGCGGGACGATTTGCATCTGAATGGTGAACGAAAGGCTGGGCGTGGATATGCTCAGCCACACCAGGTGAGGTAGAACAGCCGCTTCCAGCTCACCTGGAGTAATTAATTCAATAAAAAGTTAATTACAATGAAAGGGAAAAACAAACTTCCATATAACAGATGGCAAATTTTTAGTGTGATGGAAACTAGAAGGATTTTTTTTAAGTTATGGTGTGCCCTAAATGGTATACAACATGCTCTCCTCTTGGTATATACTTAAGCAATTAGATATGTTGTTTCTCTATAGTGGCTCTGCTGTGCTTTTTTATACATATTTCCTCCAGTTTTAAATACTTTTGAGTTTTTAAACATAAAACTTTTCATCAACATATAGTTTTCCTGGCAGATTATGTTTGTGGCTTGGTTCCTGGAGGAGTTGCAAGTCCTCTGTGTCCATCAGTCAACCCTATTGTAGAAACTTTTGAATCTGGGAACGAGGATGTCAGCCAAATTGTGGAGAGGAGCAGATGCCCTGTGAAAACTGAGGATCGGTAGCAAAGAAAACTCTCTGCCCAGAAAAAAGCAGTGGCAAGTTTAGCCCTTTCCCAAAGCATTTGACTGGCCCAGCAGTGAGAAGCAGAGACTGGCTGGCCAGCCGGCACACAAGGAGGTAGCTGGGCAACTTACACAGAGTTTACACAGTCCTCTGCCTAGCTGATAAATTTGAATCAAGATACGAAAAAAGGAGAAAGAAAAATATGCTGCAGATGGGGGTGAAACTATCCCTTAAGAGAGTTAGGCACCCGTGTTGATGGTAGGGGTCATAAAAGATAAGGGGCAGAGCTGGGCTTTTAGTGGCTAAGCATTAGTGGAAATAGCCTTGAGAAACTGGGCTTCATTAATTTCAATGCCTGTAGAATAAACTCTTCGTAAGAAAAATTTTGTGTACAGGATAGAATTTAATGGTACTAGAATAATGTTAAAAAGATTGAACTCAAGGTTCCTTGCTACTGTTGAAGATAGCAACAAGTTTTTAACAATTAGCTGTTCAGAATTTCAGAAATGAGAAATGCATATATGAATCAATACCTTGGAGGGATCCTGATTTTTAGAAGATATTTCATCTCCATGTGAGAAAGCTGAGTTATTGACCTCTGTACCTTTTGAAATACTGCTTCAGTGCTCAGTATCAACTGTTACAACTGATCCATGATTTAAAGTATTTAAAAATAAGAGTATTGTGCAGGCTAAATTTTTTTCCAAAACTTACTTAGTCATTCTTAGTGCATTTTTGCATTACCCTCCTTTCATTGACCCAAGTAGGAGGTTAGGTTCTTTTCAAAAAGCCTGATGGTATCAGACTAAACAAAAATATGTTGTTAAGCAGGCACAAGAAGAAAACCATTGCTGCTCTCAGCAATGGGTCTGGTCCTACATCAACTGAATGCTTTCCATTGAGCCAATGCATACAGAACATTTGATCAAAATTGAAGGTTTCCAGCTGGAAGAACTCTATTCAAAACACTGATCAAATATTGCATCGTTTTCAGGACTGGACCCTGGACAGCAGGCTTAGGAAATCCTGGTCCTATTGTTGTCAGTAGGCAGACTTGGTGTCCTCTATTGCATAAGGGAAAAAAGGGAGGGGATGATTTATTTTACAAGATAGCAACTTCTCCACACACTCCCACCCCATCTGCACGTAATTTAAAGTTGCTAGTGTAGTTTATCACACTGATAGCAAAGACAGACTTCCACCCCAGACCTGGGTGGCAGTGCTGGCAGCAGATGGCACAGACCAGGTGTATTTAGCACCCTCCTGGGGCTCCTTCTTGCCCCTGCCTCCCTGTGGCTCCAGACACTTGTGACAGCATGGGGACCCTGTACCCGCTATCAGATGAGATGCTCTGCTGCCTAAGAAACAGCAAATGAAGAGGCATATTATAGCAAAAGCACGTGTTGTGGCTTCGCAGCAGACTACAGGCTAAATGATTTTGACGTGGATGTTTTACTGCTACATACAATGAGAAAACTGGTAACTTTCTGTGTCTGCTCTCCCCAGTGCAGATCTTTTTGCCACAGAGGATGGCCATCAAGGAAACCTCACACGGTGAAGTTTTGTGTGCTGCACGGCAGTCTTTCTGTTTGCTGCTATCCTGTGCTAAATGTAATGAACATTGTTTGGGTTTTCTGCTGGAGTGAATAAATCTGTCAGTATTTTAACTTGAGCTCGCTTTATATGCCACAGTTAACATTCCTTAAGCTTCTCTGTTTGCTATTATATTTGGAAGCTAACTTCATAATTATAGGTGGGGCTGTACAGCTTATTATTTAGGCTACTCAGTGCTTGGGATGGGCCTATTCTGGGCCTGGATCAAGGTTGTGTAATGAAGGAGACAGTTGTCTGGTGGATCTGAAAGACGTAGGTGCGCAGGGCAGGGGACCGCACGTGGAAGAGGTTACTTTCATAGTGAAGGCACTAAAACGTTGCTGGGATCAGTAGGACTCCTCTGCCCTTACCATTAGATTCCCAAGCAAGTTGTTTTCAGGGATGATTTCTGATGGTGATACCTTGCTTCTTTTGTCTACCCAAGATGAGAGGTTAGAATAAGGTCAGAAGAAATGTGTCATGCTTAGAGATGTAAATGGTAGCACTCTGCACTTGAAAAGATCCATAAAACCCAGTGGCATCTCAGGCTGGGCACTCAGAATTAGGTTGCACATTAGATCTCAATCTCTTTGTGTCCCAATTCCTCATTTGTAAAACAGAGATAATAAATTGCTATCCCATGAAGATATTGGGGGTGGGGGTGGGGAGGATTGATACCGGTAAAGCACTAGGGTACAATAATGATGAAGGCACAGGAAAGATTACGAAAAAATTATTTGAAGACGTGGATAGGGTGCCAACTGTAGAGTTGGAGACCACACACTGAGTAATAAGGAGAAAGAGTATTGCAAAGTCACTCATTAAATGTGCACCATCCAGTCTGCTCAGGATAAGGTGAAATTCCCTTGACAATAATAGTCTTTAATTACTTACATGCTGTTGTAACACATACAAACAGTGTGGCTGAATTAGATCTGCAGAGAAAATCTGAACTTCCTAAATTCTGAACGCTTGATTTTGCAACCCAAGTAATACTATTTTGGCACAGGGAGAGGGAGGGAGATAGGGCTGTTTGTAATAAAATCTGGATTCTTATAATCATATGTATGGCTTCTAGTTTCTATTTGTCCCCTCTGCAATACTTGTAAGATTATAAGTGGATGAAACAAGGAGCAAATAGCCTCTTGGTCATCTAAAATACTGTAAAAGGGAATGAAATTATACCCAGATCCTACATTTTTTATATGATAAAAGCACATTTTAGAAACACCCCCAGGATTCCTTGAACAGTGTCATTAGACATTTGATGTGAGCCATTGTATTTATTTTATTATGAATAATCGTTTGGGTTACAGAACTACCTTGAGGCACTGACCAAAGCCGGTCTCTATTGAACAGGGCACCATGCAGCTATATGCCAGAGGACAGCCCTTACTCCAAAGGACCTTTGAACTAAATAATACATCTTCTGGGCTGGTAGAAAGGCAGTTGCTCAAATGGCTCTCACAGGCCTGTGCTGTGCAGACAATGGGATGGCTAATTCGGTGCATATATCTACACACTACAGTGATGTGCAGCCCTGGTGGGCTAACTCAGACTCCAGAACAACCACACTCAGAACAATCAAGGTACTTAGCCAGAATTAATATCTTCAGCTTCCCAGATCCAGCTCAGCTGTGTAGGCAAAACTGAGCAGGAGTCATCAGGAGGCAACAGGGACGGGGAAGGGGAAGTAGCAGAGCCAGGATGGACAAGCCTAGTGAAGCGGGCTTGCTGCTTCTATATCAGCCTATGGGATGGGGGGTAGGTTGGGAAGAGTGAAGAACATGACAGTTGCTACTGGGTTGGTGGGTTTGGTGTCCTGGAATACCCATGCATCCTCACTGGCAGCAGCAGCAGCCTGTTTCCAGGGACTGGGAAAACAGGCTAAATAGGCAGCTACTGTCCTGGCTGCAGCAGCCAGCTGCCTTGGATGGCTACATGCTTTGCTCCTTGCAGCAGGGCCAGGAGGAAGCAGTCCAAACAGAGTGCTGGTTTTTCATACTTGAGCTGGGTTCTTCAGCACTTGCTCTCCAAGTAACTGCAGAGCAGTGCATCGTGCCACAGCTGATGTACCGGCTGTACCTCAGCACCCCTAGCCCCTCTCCTTTCACCTGTGTACTTGAAGATCTGCATAGTGAAAGCTGCCTTGTGGCCCTCTTCATTCAAAAGGGATAGTTCTTGATTAAGTATTCCCTACAGTGGGGATTTTGCAAGCTGAAGCTGCCTCCCATGGCTCTAACTGAGGTATACAGTCCTTTGTTTCTGTTTTGTTTTCACTAAGCTGCTTTACCCGGCAATCTTATCAGTGTTCATGAAACTTTAACTGTAATGCATTTGTTTCTGCTTAAATGCTTTTTTTTTGCAAAATGCTATTTTGTTTCTGCTGCTTGAAATTATATTTAACAGTATCCAAGCTAAATTTATGCACACACATTTAAAGAAGGAGCCCTAGATATAATGCATTTTTAACCATGTGAAATATATTAGTAATGGTACTTACAAAAAGAAAAGAAAAATGATTTTGGCTTGCATTAGTTCCATCTTTGCAGTATGCAGATAAGTACCATACCTTTGACAGTGTAACTACATTAGGTTTGCCTCAAAGCTAACAGTCGGCAAGCCTGGTGAACAACAGCCATAACAGGTGTCTTGCGTAAGAGACACTGTTCTAGCAGGAGCTCTGCACACTCTTCAGCATATTGTCTCCCATGGCTCATAATGTTCCATGTGAAAGCAGGAAAGACCGAGCACGATAAGCATCACACTCACTGTAACACTTGAGGAGTTGGGGTATTGTTACCATGAAGTTATGAGGGGAGAAGGGAATATTAAAACAAGGACTTGAATATTGAATATTAAAAAAGGACTTGACCTTGCCCTGTCCCTCTGCTCCAGGTTTGTCTGAGGAGAGTGTGCTCATTTGTTCTTTTTTGTTTTGTTTTTCCCACCCCACTCCCTCCTTAACATGTGGAAGCAGCTAAAGGCAGAAATGCATCTGAAGACGGCTGAGAAAAATGCTAAGGAAACAGACTTCTTAGAGTGTCATAACTAACGGCAATGAGAAAGGATGTAGTACCCTCTCAAACAGACGACTATTATTAAATGTAAACCAACCAGCAATCAGATGTGGGGCTGGCAGACTTCTTTATTTAGCTAAAAATAAGCAAACTGTTGGTTTTATGTTTTCCTACAGGATTCAGACAACTTGGTAGCACAGATTAAAAAAAAGAAGCATTGTGCTGGCAAATGGGGTGATACTCTGCACGGCAGTTGTGTGCTGGCGGTGGGGATGCTGGCTGCCAGGCTGGTTGCCTGCCTGTGGGGGACCCAGCCCAGCGGGGTACCCTCCAGCTGCTGGGGGGAGCAGGCGCAGCCCTGCACCCCGCCACACGTGCAGCCCCTCCTGCACTTAGCTGGGTCTTGCTCTTCAGGCAAGACTGGGGAAAGCTGGAGCAACAGCAGAGGTTTTGGGGGTTGTGGGTGAGGAGAGAGGCTCGGGGGCTGTGGCCTGCTTTGCTGGGGGATGCAGACACATTGCTTTGGATCCAACCAAAGTCCGAGCGGTCTGTGCATACGGTCTCTGAACTGCAGGCGTGCTTGAATTTATCCTGCCCATCTCCAGACGCTGACAGATCACGCTTTGCTTGTTGCTAGAAATGCCTCAGCCTTCCTGGAAAGCCCCTACCTACCCCCACTGGGAGCTCAGGGATCACAGGTTTTGCTAGTGGAGTCCCCCCAGGGCCAGCCCAGTGGCCACCTGTGAAACAGGTACAGGAAGTGGTCCTGTGAGCAGGGCCAGCAGCTGAGAACCATCCTTCCCCAGCCAGTGCCCTGAGACGTCGTCTTTGGCCCAAGAGTCCTTGAGTGTCTTTCTGTGGAGCAACGTGTGCTTAAGAGGTGGGAGGTGAGTCCTCTCACTCCTGTGCTTGCCAGCGTGGCCATCGGGCTGCTGGCTTAGGCTCCCAGGAGCAGGGTGTGCAAGCTTATGTCCCTTTGGGTGGTGGGAGCAAACAAAGCAAGGTCTCCTGCATCCTAGACGAGTGGTTTGATGACTGCATGAATGTATAAAGCCTCCGTGATGACAATGTGTGTGATAAAAAGGAAAGCTTGAACCCTGTTCTGTTTCCGAGTGAGGTGTGAGCTGCGTGTGCTCAACAGAAAGAGCTGTGTGCTGGGGGATGGGAGCCAGAGGAGGAGGAGGGATTTAACTCCCACCTCTGTCCCCAGCATTTCACGCTGGGCTGGGTCTCATCTCTTCTGCATGCTCTTGTTTTCAGGGCCATTCTGGGGCACCAGAAATAAGGGGAAAGGTGGAAGGACAGATTACACTGCTAATTGCAGGCATCTCACTTAGGTCTGAATTGCACCTCGGTGAGATACCTGTTGGATATCTGAACCTGCCTAAGGAAACTCTCCTGAGTACTACCAAGAACCGCGCAGAGAGGACTGGACTTGTCCCTGGGTTCGGGCTTCCCCACATGAGCTGCTGCTGGACCACACCTTTGGGCATCTTGGTTCTCTTTTTTTGGATCTAACAATTACTTAACCTATTTTAGTTCAGAGTTTATACAATGTGGGTAACTGTGCATGTCCCTGTCTCAGGGGAGTCTCAGCAGATTAAGTAGTTGGGGTTGTGGGGCTCATGGGTCCTGTTGAAAGAGGAGGCAGAACGCAGAGGTACCGCAGACAGAGCCACACGTTTCTGGCCTTTTCTCTCAGAAAATACTGCTTCCACTTAACAGCAGACAATATAGTTCGCCAAGCAGATACTTTCCCCCTGAGAAAATGTAAAGCTATAAAAATAGCCATCAAAAATATAAGGTCCAGATTGAGGCAACGTGCTTGCCAGTGACAGACAGAAGCAACTTTGCATGCCTGACTAGGGCGAGTTGGGATCCAGACTTTACTTTGAAAGATTTCTTGTATAGGAGAGTGTTTTTAAAATCCACTGAGTCCAATCTGTTACTGTTTCAAAGAGAAGAAGCTGGATTCCAGCACATTTTATCAATAAAAGATCATATGTAGTCAGCAGTATGGTTTTTGGTTGTTGGGGTTTTTTTATTATTATTTTTATTGCTTTACATCATCTCTGGGGAAAGTATTTACCTCAAGAACTATTTTGCCAGATGATGAGTAGTACTTGTACTTATTTTGGTTGTGTCCAAGCCATAACTTTTCCTCATTTGCATCTACCAACTAAATGGTTTAATTAATTTTGCATTGTGCTTACTGACTAGTTTTAATTAGCAGTTAAATCAGTTCAGTTAACGAAAAAATGTAGGTGTTTACATGAATGCAAATCATGATGGGTTCTCAGGGCTTGATTCAAAAAACAGTTCCACACCATTGGTGCTGAATTTCTGCGAGCTTTATTCAGGAATTGTGTGCTTCTCCTCCCCCAACAACGAAGTGTAGGGTTTTATGATTCATTAACTGGCCCAGGCTTTCTTTTTTTCTTTCCTTCCTTGATGATGTGGAGAATGAGGAATGAAGGCAGATCAAGTGGGGTTTCAATGTTTTGTTCTTGGGGCATGCACTCAGTAATCATGCAAGAAGGGACAAGAAAGAGTGTCTTTGGATTAGTGTGTGCAACTGTGTCTCCCTCCAGTGTCCAATTCCAGCCATTATTACAGCTTGCACTATTTTTAGCCACTTATTTTTCTGTTGGCTGAGTGTTTGCTTACATCTGGCCCAGGCAAAATTCATTAAAAGTGGATTTTATAAGAAGCAACTTTTGCGTTCCACTGTCAGCCAGACTCTGGTAATAGAGGCACAATACTATGAACCTAATATATTTCTGTTGTCATTGGTCTTATGTATGTTGAATGGCATTTACCTTGGAGAAGCCCTCCTTCTGGTCATGCTGTGGCAGATGCCAATGGCTGCTTTATTGAATTCTTCTGAATGACAGGTCCAGAACAAATCAAGAGCAGTATGACCTTACTGCCACACAAAATTCATGCAGAAATTGAAAGAAAATCTCCTGATCGTTAGTATAAAAACCGTCATCTGCCTGTGCTTAAACATCTATGTTTGCCTGGTCTGCTGTGTGTCATTATGTTGAGCTCTTCCCCACAGGGAGTAATAAAGTCTCTGCTGCATCCAGTCTTAAAAGACAAGTTACAGTAGACAAGGATAAATTTGTCCTGAGACTACAGTTACCTTACTCAGCTTTCCCAATAACCTTACCAAAAGGGAAGATCAGAGACAAGAAGATAATTGGTGAGATCATCAAGAAATGACTTCATAAGCCCAGGCCTTTCATTTGAAGGCAGCTGGCAACCTGCCCTCCTAGAAGAAGGTGTTATTCCACTAGTAACTACAGATCAAAGCCAACAGGGGTAATTATTTGAGGAGTTAAGTAGGTAATCAGTTTGGAAAACAAAGAAGAAAACCTAGAAAAAAAACAACTCCTCAGTCCTTGGAGCCCGAAGAAAAATTAGCTGGAATACATGCTGTCTGTAGTTTTGTTCTAAAATTAAATTTAATTTCATAAATGTAATTTCATAAGCTATTCATCATACGTCTCATTGAGGGACCCTGTGCCAAGCTCATGTGACACAATTCTCTTCCCAGGCTTTGGAAGGGGAATAACTCTTACATCTTGTTCCCTGTGCTCTACCTATCCCATGGAAATGGAGCCCAGTCCCATCCTCATTCATGGGCATCCTGCCTGCGAGGCCCCAAACAGCAAGATTAAACTTTTTTTTGCTGATGATTCCAGTCTGCAACGCTGCCCATCTGACACTGTTTTGCAGGACTCACACTCACCCAAGCCAAGAAGACAAAATGAGGTCATATAAAGGAAACCTGTTTCTCTGCAATTTTGAGAAAACACATCTTGCTCATCCTATAAACCCAACCATGCGGCTGCAACAGGGATGCAGGTGGGTGCTCGACCAGCCAGTGGGCTCCTGTTCTCCTATGTCCTCCCCACGGTAACTGCTTCTCCCTCTAATGCCATCCGGTTCCCTGCTCCCCTGCGTCAGGTGCTGAGCGTTTCTTGGAGGCTGCGGTAGGGCAGTGATGCCTACCCCGAGCTGAGCCCGCTGCTTTCTCAGCCCACTTCACGCTGGCCTTGAAACATCAGGAGTGTCAAGTCATTTAAAAAAGCAAATTCAACTTTCAGTCAGAAATGAAGAGCCAGTCGTTAGGAGGCCTAATTCTGATCTCGGTGGGTTTCAGCAGTCTGAAAGAAGAAATGTTGTCCATTGACTTAGTTTTTTTACTGATTTTCTGTTTGTTTATTTGATTATTGATTCAGGCATCATGTGGATGTATGATGGAAGTGGTGTTACTTTATCTCACCAGAATATAAATAGATGCTTTTTGAAGTTGTTGCTTTTTAAATTCATGATTTCACACAGAGATTTGTAAAGAGCCTTGTACTGCATAGCTGTATCTCTGAACAGAAATATATCACCTGGTACTTGGATTTTTTTGGTGTTACAATGCAAGCCTGTTGTCTAGACTATATCACATGAGGGCACTGCATAGCATCATTTACAAGACGCAGGAAGTTGAAAAGAAAGGCTCAATCAACTTCCAAAGCTAGCAGAGCTTTAATAGCCCAGCCTTTCATTAAATGAATTCCTAAATGTTGACCAAATTCTTTCAGATGTAGGCAGCTAATGGTTCAGGATGCATGTGATGCACTTGTCATTACACAGACGTTGATAAAAATCCTTGAAGCTGCTTTTTTCCCAGAAAGTTCACATGAGTAGAGGGGAAGAAAAAAAAAAAAAAAAAGACTTCTCTTCAGTGGTTTCTTTCATGTCACAAGAAGGAGGGTCATGTGTTTTAGTTTAACTGATACATTCCAATAAAATGATTTTCAAAGAGACAGGACAAATAATGGGCATTTTACATACGGTGGCTAGCGCACATCAGATGGAGCTACTTTTCTCATACACAAGATATTTGTTATTTTGCAAGCTGGTTATAATTCATTTAAAGTCTCTTTTTATTTAATTTTACCTCAAAAACTAATATAATGGCCCAGTGAAGGCTTTATGGCTGCTAAGATTTTGTTGAACTATTTTAGTCACCATTTTCATTAGGCTATCAAAAAATACATGTCATTCCACAACACAATTCCTCTTCAATAAAAAAAAAAAAATAATATCTGAAAAGCAAGTACTCCAGTCTAGGCCACGTTATATTTTTGTAAATCTAGGTATCAAGACAACAGTTAGAAGAGACTGTTATCTCACTTATTTTATGTATGACATTCAAACTTGCTTACATAGTTACTTGCAAATCTCTGTAATGCATATACTTTTGTTCCTGACAGAAAAATATGCTGCCGCATTAAACCAGTGTACTTTAGACTTGACATTTGCATAGGCTGATAAAGTTGTCTTTCCTTTACAGTCTCTTAAAATGAGGTCCTCCTTGCTGTCTAGTCACTAGAGATTTTCATTAGTGTCCTGACGCTTTGTCTCTCAAGTTAGTGCATTTATCACCTTCCTTGTTTCTGAAAGGTGATACGACATCTTTGACTCTCAACAGTGTGACAAAATGACAAACGAAGCATCCAGCTGGCCTTTGTATACCGGGGGAGCGGGGAGGAGGCGAGAAGGATGTAAAAAAAACCAACCCCAACCAACAGCAACAAAAAAAGTTCAGCATTCTGCTGCTTAATTATCAGCCAGAGCAGAGAAGCTTAATAGTCCAGCAATGGGTGGAAGGAGCTTCTCAGCATCACAGGAAACAGTATGCAATTAGTCAGGGTCAGGATGCCCAAGATCAGATTTGCTTCAGGCTAAAGAGAGACAGAGCAAGGCTATGGCAGCGTCACAGACTGCAGCCCGGTTGTCTCCCTACGGCAGGATGCCTTTTGCTTCAGTTTCTAATTAAACAACCAGGCAACAAAGCGTGTCCACTCCTGGCTTACTTGTGCATAACTTGTTTTGCATTCAAAGACCTGGAGTGCTTGGGAGGGTATTTACTAAAGCAGGCGATTAACCTACAAATACCATTATTAAAAGTGGTGGATACAACAAATAATTGCCACTACAATGAGAAACCCTGACTTGATACCCTAGATATATATGTGTGTGTGTATATACATGTATAAAAATGTAAATCCAGCTTTTTAGTTTCACTGTCTTAGAATTATTGTAAGTTCCTCAGAGGCATGTTAATGCTGCCCAGACTTTCCTCTCTGGTGCAATATAAGCACAAGTGTCTCTGTCTGTGGTGGGTAACAGGAGCCTGGGGAGCAAGGGTGACAGAGGGGTGAGCACAGAGTGACACCACTTCTGGTATAACCTTCCAGGCCTGAAAACCTGCCCTTCCTTCATGGGTGTTGTATTTCTGTCTTTGTTTAAGATGTCCCAATGGACCCTTCCTTCATGGGTATGTCTAAGGTTGTTTTGAACTCATTTATGCTTTCAACATCCCAAGCATCCCATTGATAAAACCGTGTCTCTTCAGAACAAGCACTTTCTTTCATTGGTTCTAAACTTGATGCCCGTTGCTTTCAGTTGTGGTGTCTACTTTTTAGGTTATGGAAAATAACATGCACACACATGTTATACATATAACTTCACATAAAAGGAAAATAATCCATATTAATTTTCGTCATGACATTCATGGTTTTATGAACTTTGATCATATTCTAGAATTTTAGGTGTCTCTTTCACAGAGGAAGCGTCCCAGATTATTTAGTCTCCCCACATAAGGAAGCAATTTCATAATTCTGATCATCTCCACTGCTCTGCTCCCTACTGTTCCAGTTCTCCTACATCTGTTCTATGATCTTGGGTATCTAGAAGCAGACATAGTACTGGACACGGCAGTTATATACAGTGACATATGGTTTTCCCATATGCATTATTTTGGACTTTATCACCAAGGTATTCCATCTGCCTTATTTTTACCCAGTCATTCAATACCATGATATCCTTCTGCATCTGTTCACAGTCAGTTTGATGACCACAGATCATTTTGTATCAACACCAAACTTAGTCACCTCGTTGTTGACCCTGTCTTCCAAATCATTCATGACTAGGTTGAACAGCAGATGTTCCAGAATAGGTTCAGTGGAATCCCACTTCTGCTTGTCCCACATAATGTGTTCATACTACTGAAATCCAATGCAATTTTTCTATGGGTAAAACAACAATAAATAATTCACTATGGAATATGTGAACTGTTCGTCATTGTCATAACAGTCTAATTTGCAAGTTGTTAGCCTTTGAACTATTCTGCTAAATATCTGATATTTATTCATTCCATGTTGTGTCTAAGCTCATCCCTTTCTAGAGTCCACACCTTCTGACTGGTGGTGACAGGTCTCCTTGTAGTATGTTTGACTACTATCCGTCTGGTTCTTCTAGAGCAACTTTCCAAAGTTCCAAGAGGGATTGGGTAGTACAATACAACTCAGTGTATTTTCCTAATCCATTAATATCAGGCAGTATTCCTGGTGGCCAGTTTCTTCCAAGACTCCATGTATGTCCACCATATGTTCATTGTCTGCTATTTTATTCTCACAGTAAAATTCAGAATCAGAAGACTTTGGGCTTCAGACTAAAAGAAGACAAATTCCACTGGTGGCACTATATTGCACAAAACTCAATGAAGGTTAGTTGATTTGGGGCAGAAGATGATGGAGGTGTTGGGAAGGAACTCATTGAAAGACCTTCCCGTTTGATATTAAAGGAAATAACAGCAATCTGGAGCATTCCATGACTCCAGAAGAAAAAAATATTATGTCATCTGGATATTTTCTGGAGCCCAGTTTTTGATGCAGTTGGTTGAGGATATTACCCTTACATCAGACCTACGGATATCAGAATAAGTGGAAATGCAAACCTGCATTTCTTGAGCACAAGCAGAAGATGCAAAATCTTTTTACGCCATAGCCACCACTGTGTCTCAGCCTTATGGCTGGTTTGTGCTTCTGTTCACTCCTGATACTTTGCACTGGTCTTTAGTATGCATTTGATTATCTGGTAATATTGTCTTCTGTACAATAACAGTGATCATCTTCCTAATGGAGAGCATCATAATTTGAAGCATATTTATATTTGTGCTAAAAGACCACAGTCTCAAAGTATAATCCAAAAGATGGTTATGTGATAGATTATCCCTGACAGGATTTAGGAAAATGTCACGTATCAGACATACAGGCCAACAGTATGTAACAGGACTGCTGCCTCTGGCAGCTTAATTCTAGCAGATTTCTAATCACGTGTATTTCAGGATGATAAAAGGCTTGCACAAATTCTTTTATAGCTTTCGAGGGCTCCTTTAGACCAGAATGAAAGGCACAGTCATTTGTATTCCATATTTGAGGAACTTCCTATACCAGCAATCCTAAAATTTGCTGTGTTGACCCTGTTATTCTCCAGAGGTTACCAGGCAGATATAACAGAATTTGTTGTATTTTGTTTCCAATATGAAGTTTTCACATATTTAACAAGTTGGGGGCCACTGTATCCTTGCCCTCTTTTCCTCCCCCTTCCTCTTAATACCCTGTTTTGTGACCACACTTTTGGAACCAGCACAGTTGTGCTCTTCATGTTTATTCTTCTTGCTTTCATACCCTACTGGCAGAAAGTGCAGTTCTTGGGATCTGTTGGGGTTTTCATTGCCTTTCCTCCAAGATACCACTAGGAAAACCAAACATATGAGAAAAGCTTCCCCACTTAGAATGGATGTTTCATGCTGCCATTTCTTATCTTTCTTTGTTTTGTCTCTTCACATGTCTTGTCAAACACATGCCACACATCAGAAGGAATGGAGAGGATGAAAGAAAGAGAAGTCCCATTCTACACAGAAGGTCTGTACATTAAGCTCACCTTCTAAAGAGAACGGTATAACTCAACAGCTCCTTGTTCTGCCAGCATTACAAATGCTTCCAAAACCTTGCCAGGAGAACGCTAACTTATCTTTATTTTTCAGTTTGTGTTCTTTTTTTTTTTTTTTTTTTTTTTTTTATGCAGCTTTCCAGACAGGCTCCAGGGTTGCAGAATTGTTTGTAAGCTCTTAGGGCTTGGCCTGTGAGCAACCTCTTTGCCCAAACTTGCTAGGGAGTTGAACAGCTTAACTGAGCTCTCAAAGAAAGAGATACAAGCCCTTATATGAGCCCATAGCATGACTATTTATTGGGAAACCTTTAGCCTGGATTCCTTCCATTTTGTGGCTTTCTGATGCGCTGTACATGGGCTTGGCCCTGTCCTTGTGGAAAACAGAGGCCAAACTCTTCCGCTGTGCTTGCTGGTGTGTGTTGCTGGAGTTAGTGAAAGTGGTGTCTGCAATTTGCTTAGTCTGAGGCTCAGAACACAGGATCCACCAGTTCAGGCTACTGGTCAACCATGGCCATTATCACATTTCTGGCAGTAACTGCTAGCAGATGCTTCAGAAACAGAGAAGGCAAACAACATAATGCATCTGGCCAAATGGGAAGTAGCACCCAATAGGAAGGAAAAATATTTTCTGACATTTGTTTTGATCAGTGTGTGCCTTGAAACAAACAATGCAATTGTCTTGTGTTTAAGAATAGTTACCTCTATGGTTTCTGCAGAGGAGCTTGATATATTTTCCTGGAAGATAAAAATCATAGATAATCTGAAAGAGAAACAATTCAGAAATGGAACATGAGATATGGTGAGTTCTTCAAAATTTACTTCAATGACTGATGACAATGCAGTGGGGAAAAAAAAAGATGTTTTGGATTTAAGAAATAATGTTGTTGTTGTTGTTTTTTTTTAAATGGGAAACAATTCAAAGACATTTTTGATGTTGCCATTGTAGTTTGTGTTCAGGGGTTGTGTTTCATCCTGTGTTGTCATGTGGTGTTTCACGAACATAGCCGTAAGTACCATACAAGCATGTGATTACTTCTATTGACCTGCATGTCATAGTGCATGAATGGCTGCTGTGTTTGCAGTGGGTCCTCAGATCAGGCTTCGATGCATTACCTAATTGACTGTCTGCTTGTGCCCTTCTCTTTGGGCCTGCTGTACTTCTTGTACTCCCTCTCCCCCCCCAGCCCATAGCCCTTCCTCAGATCTTTGTTTAGGAGGGAATGAATACGAAGCTGCTCTTTGTCTCATTAACCAAACTGTCTGGGTTTCTTGGCTGCCTTCTTGTTATATGGCAGTTTTGATTAGACCATATGCATTTGGGGACTACAAATACACTAGGTTCTCTGTGGGGCAAATGGGCAACAGTTTTGGCTGCGGTTTAATTGGTGGATCCAAGGAATTGGGACTGGCATTTTGCTTTATTGAACTGACTGAAAATATGTGACCCTTCTTCTAGTCACAGAATAGCTTTCACATGCTCAGAAGTACAGGCTTCAGTGTCTCATGTACCTCAGCCTTAGCAGGGCAGGACCACTTGGAAGGGTACAGGGTATAATTAATCCTTTACATTTGGTCTTTTAGAGCTGAATCTGCTTCCCTGGTATTTCTCTTAGGGCCTTACAGCCTGTCTACCTGTTACAATTTGTCCACCTTGTCCTTTCTGCAGGCCTGCAAAGAGCAGGCAGGCAGGCACAGCTGTCAGCCCCATGGCAGACCTGGGTCAGTTTGGAGGGAACGACCTGGGGCAGGGAGGTTCTTCAGCTTTTCATTGTTCATAAAGTCATGATCTCAGTGGCCAAACATGTCTTTAGGGACAGAAAAATAATAGGGAATTTGGAAGGCATTTCTAGATGGAAGACAGTCTTCATGTTCCCTTCACTAGTAAAATTAAATGCCCTTTTGCTCATGGTTTTATGCATGAATAAAAGTATCTATAGAAGGGTAATACATTTCATTCGATCAGTATCTCCTAAAATATTGGACTTGCTTATGTTGTTCTAATCAGAAATTACATATAAATTATATAAACCTGACATTACTCATGTTCTTAGGCTTTACAGCTACAATAATTTTGCTACCCATACGTAATGCAACACCAGGATACATCTTTTGATAAATCAAAGGCAGTAGCCTCATACAACTGAAGTAACAGAGCTGGCTCTGTTGGTAAAGTGGAGGCTTTAGCAGATCTTTAGGGAACTTCGCACTGTATAGGAATCTCCGTCTACACAAGGAATGTAGGCACCTGCTATGGCAACATCCCTCAGAGTCTGCCCACCTCAGAGCACAGGGAAGAGGTTTTCCCCTGTGAAGAAAGACACTAAACCATACAAGTTATTTTGTAATTCAAGATGTTTGTAGGCGGAATTGAGAAACTGGTAATGGATAATACAGCCCAATTTTGGCATTTTTTCTTAAACAAATTATGTATCTGAAATTGTTGTCAGTACTCTGCCAGCTCTGTATAGAGGGGACGCTGTATCAACACAAAGAACACCGCAAAGAACATCGTATACTGTTACAGCAAGACTCAGCAGGCAGAAACATGTTTTAGTGAACCCTATTTACCCACACAGTCAAGATGCCTCCCTTCTTTAAAAAAAAAAAAAAAAAACAACTTATAAAAAAAGGGGGGATGGGGTGGGAAGGAAGCATTATTAGGCAGAAAGTTGTTGGGGTTTTGGTTTTTTTTTCCTTTTACCTCAAGAACTTAAGAAAAAGAGAACTCTTCCAGGATACTGGAAATTTGAAATGGGTCAGTTTCTCAGCCTTTTCACACTGACCTGACTGGGAAGCTATAGGTACCTCCTCTTTGAGGGAAGATTGCATCTTCTTTGCTGCTATAGTTTTGTATTATACAATGAAAGCAATTGGAGAGCCAGGCTTATACATGCTGAACTCCTAGATCCTATGAAATTAGTGACAAAGCTTCCACCAACACTGAATGCCTCGGGATTTTGCTCTGAGCTTTTACTCGACCAGAATTATCATTGAAACTCAAGATTTGCCAGAGGATAGGCTTAGCATGATTCAGAGGTTGTTCCTGGACTAGGAAGGTTGCTACCCCAAGTGTGTAGTTTTCTGCAGCTCTCCTGTGACTATTTTGCACATATGGATGAAATATAACTCTTAGAATACACGTCTGTGCATTTCTTACTTACCTATGAACCCTGTGTGTCAAGCGCTAAGCACCACACAAACTATAGCTATAAATAGAGTGGAAAGTGTCCTTAAGAGAAATGCTCTTTTCCCTCCCTTATTCCCAGCTGAGTGATTCTAGGATCTGCGGTTTATTTTTTTGTTGCGTTTTTTTCCCCCTCTGAATAGCTGATAGTTTTCTTGATTGGAGTGGAAGGGAAGAGCCATTTTGCTCCCTTGACCTTGTTCTGTGCCAATTTCCACCCGGCATGCTCACGCTGATTTCACTGAAGCGGTACGGACACTTCAGCACCCAGCCTCCCTTTAGAGGGAGACTTCTCCATGGATCGACCCCAACGTAACATGACGGTGATAGGACAGAGAGTTCAGATCATAAGCACACATCTGTTTTCCTGTGATATCCCCCGCCCCCACCCCTCAGCTGGCTGTGTTCATAAAAGCACGGTTTATGAATTTGCCCGTTAAAATATGGTCTGTTTTTCCAATGCACCGGTTTTACTTTCTGATTCACATAGAAAATATGTTGTGACAGTGCAATATGTACTCAAGGTTATTCTTACTGGTAGTAAAAAGCAGATTATCTCTGAGAACATATGGAGTCCTGCACATACGCACATCTCCTGCTGAACTGGAGGAGGCAAGTGGAAACAAATGCAAGCAGCACTTCAGGAAAAGAGTAGCTACAAGTTGTTTCTAAACCATGCACAGCAAGAAAGAACACAGTTAGGCCAAAGCAGAGAAAAGTTGGAAGGAAAGGCAAGATAAAAAAATATCTTAGCACAATGTATGTTGTCTCATACGTGGCATCCTGTCTTAGTGACAACTCCATTATATGCTGAAAGATTCAAGAACATGAGGCGTAGAGGAGCCTACATCGCACCCAATAACAAAATGATGAATGAGGAAAATGGGAAAAGTTTCAAAGTGTCAAGCTTAGTTCAGGGAATACATGTGTAAGCTGTATTAGCAAACAGCCTAGCAAACAGTATAAGGCAGACAACCCACCACAGATTTATTTATTTATTCATTTTCTCCTAGTGTGCAAAATATCTCTGGTTTTACCAGACGCCAAGGTAGGGGAAGATGCCTTGTGTGGAACTGCTTTGCACAGAACTCCCCATGGAGTAATTTCTAGAATTTTTAATTTTAATTTTAGTAATTTGAAATTCCTAGTAATTTTTCTGGCATGAATGTGATTTGAAGTCCTTTCTGGTTTATAACTAGATGAGATGACAAACCGTCTCGGGGCAGTGGAGAAGGCCTGGCAGTTACACTGAAAATGTAGTTGTATGGAGAATCCTAAGAGAGAAGGTAGAAATGGTGGTGCTAAGAGGCTGGAGGACCCTGCATGAAAAGAAACAGGATTTTCGTGAGTGATCTCTTTCCTCCCAGCAAAGGTATTGAAGATCCCTTTCCAGAAGCACCCCGCAGAACATACATGCTCATCCTGCAGCTGGGATGCTACCAAATGAACATAAAGAAACACGTCGGCTGTACAAGAAAGGTACTGCATGAAGTGAGCGTCTGGGAGTCTCTCCTGCTGCTTTTAACACTTTGAGAAACTAAAGATCAGTGTGAAGCCAGCAATGTCTATATTTCCTTTTTTATCTGTAGTGCTTTAAGTGAGAAGAAGCAAGTCTGGGTGTACCTGGAGTTGTTTGCAAGGCTGAGCCAGAGTTTATCTAATGGCTGCAGGACAGGTCCTTTCCTTCACTGCAACAGATGGGAGTGAGGGTACCAGTACCTGTACCTGGTATTCTTACAAATTTTTCAGGTGACTCCATCAGGACTTCTTCATGCATGAGCCAAGGTCCATAGAAGCAAATTGCTGTGTTCTCTCCAATGGGCTCTGAGTCAGGATAGGTCCTTTTGTGTCTGAGCACCTTCTGCAAGAGCACACGAGGTGCCAGGGCTGTAACTTTCATGTCTGTGGAGGTTTTGTAGTGGAACTTGAGGGAACCCTTGCTAAACTCTCAAGACAGTGGCCCCAAGGCAAGCTGCTCTACTGAGCCTTTATTTGAAACAGGGCCAGTGCTACTCTGCTATCCGCTGGGACATGGGGGTGCATCCATTAAAGCGTGTGTGGTGCTCTGCTTCTGAGACATGGGGAACAACAGAGCAGTTAATAAATAAACACAATTAAAAAACAAATCAGGTCTTTCATGAATGCATTGTCTTCTCTCTTTGCTCAAATTCTTTACATTCCAAAATCCTATTGGAAAATGGGAGACAAATGCACAATAAATGCTGTGAGCTCTTTTCGGGCCATGCTGTTTCCATTTCTATGGCTATTTGAAAAGTGCATGAATGCAAAGCACTTTTAAACACTCTAAAAATCAATACAGAAGAAACAATAGAAGCACATTTATTTTTGTTTTATTCAATGTCAGTATTGCTGATTTTTGCCTGACCAGATGTTGCAGAGTTTCAAATCTGTTCAACCATAGCTGTTAACAAAACCGTCCTTCTTTCACCAAAATTAAAAAAATATACACACTTATTTTAGAAGATGTCTTTGGTTTTTTTTTTAATAAATGAAATAAAGATGTGATTTATCCATTACTAGTGCTAATACTCATTGTGATCTCTGAGAGTAACAGTCACAAAGTTTTGCGTATGTGCTGTTTGCATAGTATTTGCACAATTATTTAGAGTTCTGAATGCCCAGTTTTAACTCAGCCATACTGCTCCTGCAATTTCAGTTTTGGTTTGGGCTCTTTTTTTTTTAAAGAACACATGTTCAAGATAAGTAACGATTTTTCAGATAGAGGCTGGAAAAGCTTAAGTCTTTCCTCTCTGTGTGGTAGTTTCCCTTCTCTTTCTTTTCCCGGACAGAACTGACAAGCAGGCATTGTCCCTCCAGTGAGCTCTGCAGTATTACTTTGACCCTAACCCATCAATCTGCCTCAATTGGATAATGATCTGTAATCACTTTCTTTCAGGGGAGTCTATAAATTTGCCAAAGCCCCATTCTTCTCTGAAGGCCTCCTTATGTTCACTCCCATTTGTGCAAATGCTCTCTCTTTTACAGCACTAAATAGCCATGCACATGGCCCTTTCTGTTCAGAGGCACCAGGCTGTTCACTGTTGATTTTCCATGGCTCTGCTCTCTAAAAGGAGGCAAAGCTCTACATGCCAGGACTCGGCAGGGTGCAGGACCAAACCACACCACTTCAAGAGCAGCCGCTTTTCTCATTAAGACTGACCCATCATTAGGCTGCTTTGTGCTGGCCCTTGTAATCGATGAGAGGACTGTGTAGTGTGAAAAAGCTAATAAAGATGAGCATGAGGTGGTAGAGAAGGGGGTGGGGGGAGCAAAGACACTAACCCCTGTTAGCAGAGAAGCCCTTCTTCCCTAGAGCTTAGCCACATGAGTGAGGGGCAAAGCTCAGGATAGCTGGCAGGGTGCAGACCCCTCTCAGTCATTTCTTTGATTATCTTGCACTTAATTCCCTGAGCATCCTTATACTGTCCTCTTTATTGGACCTAAGGAATAGAACAAGCATGAAAGAAAGCTCATATCCTCCTTCCTCAGCCGGCTTCCTTCTTCTGATTAAAGAAGATCAAAGGCTGAAGAGCATCTAACAGAACTTGTGTACAGCGCAACACAAAGTCCACACACACGTGTGTGTGGAGCACTGGCGAGGCTTTGTTTTGGTTTTTTTTTTCCATAACCTCATGAGAGTTTCTAAGGTGCTGAGAACATCATGGTAAAGGTTGGAGAAGGTGAAAGATGTTAGAGTTACTAATCTGTCTGGGGAAGTACCAAGTGTATGCTGTGTCATGTTGGATACACTCTGCAAGCACTGCGGGGAACAGAGGGAACAAACAAAAAAATAAGAAAACTCTAACAAATGCTCAGTGTTGAGGGAGCATGGGCCATGGGAAGGGGCAGAGACTGTATTCTCTCTCTCTCCATACCGCAGAGTCAGCCACACATCTCTAGCAGTTCTATGCGTATGGACATCACACCAGAAACAAGCGGCAGGAATCTGCAGACATGACAGTGTGCCTTGGTGAAACAAAAGGATCCTCTTGCTCGGGGGAGGAGGAACAGTCCTTGTAACATCATGTACGCTGGTGAGAAAACATATGTAGAGTGATGTTGCAAAGGGATAGTGTCAGATGTCGTACAAACGTGGGAGAGCAATAAGTCAGGGACAGTTTCTCCCTTCCAAACAGGTGGTCTGCAGAGCCTACACCAGTCTTCAGAGCAACGCTGTCCGTGCCTTCACACGTACTCCAGTTTGCTTTGTGTGCCTCCATACACAGGGAACACAGTCAACAACTTGTCTTCTCTCCACTGTGTGCCTTTCTCCCTGCTTCTCCCAAGGGCAAAGAATTAGAGAGAGGGCAAGGAATGTTACTCATCCCCACAGCCTGAGAGCACATTTGTGGCTGGCGCTTGTGTGAGAAGTGTAAGGAGGAGGTGATCGCTTGCACTCTCCCTCATACCTATTGCTCCAATGAGTCTTTGATGAACTGTTTGGAAGTTTTTAATGTTAAGTTTAGCTTTTCTCTTCTCAGATATAGGCACAATTACATGGACAAGATCTTAAGCTTGTAAGTTAACGTTTACATGTCACTAAAGCCAAGACCTGTCCATAGTCTTAAATTACCAGTGTTGTCCATAATAGTTCTGTCTTATCTGCCTTGTGACTACAGAAAGGCTCAGAAAGGCTCAAAACAGAAGGAAGTTGCTTGTGTGCCTAATCAGCACATTGCTGATATCGATGAATTCCACTGTTACTTTTTGTTGATAGACATCATTCTTCTTTAGTGAGTTGAAGCCTCTCTCTTCTACTAAACACCTGCATCCGGCCCATCATGCACCGTTTGGTCCTTTACTCCAGATGAGTGCAACAAATATAGCCTCTGTGCCAATGCCAGAATTTTAGAAATCCTGTGAATAGACTCTGCCCAAGTGTCGAAATATCATCTGAGTTGAGAAATGTATGGGAATTGTGGTTTTTCTTTGCTGAGGCTTTTTTTTTTTTTTTTTCTTTCATTCTTTGAAAGCAAATTCTAAGAGAATTGCATAACAGAGGTACCCACTTCAAAACAAAAGCTGCTTGGTACAGCATCTTCTGCTAGCATTCTGCATCAGCTGTGCCATTCAATGTGTTTCACACGGGATTTTGTGTTGCTGTCAAAAAGACGCCACACAGATTTACTTGATTTGAAACAGGGATGCCTGGCAAGTCGTTATGGGCAATCTGGATGAATATGTGTTGGCGTTTGTCTAATTTTCATTCTACTAGAGAATCCAAATGATAACCATCTCAAAGGTAATTTGTTTCCATTGTGTTAAAAATTCCATTGGAAAGTTGCTTTTTTTTGTAACTTGTTAAATGCTTAATTGATATCATGTAATAAAAAGAAGCAAAACCCCCTCTGGTCCCTCTCAGGAGCTCAAGTTAGCTACGGTGGAGCCAGCTCTGTTGCCATTTCCAAGTTCTTCTGTAGTGATCTAGTAATTCATCAGTGTCAACGACACATGGGAACTCTCATGTTTGTAAAAGCCTGCAAGGGATCCATGTCCTACATTTCAACAAAAAATCGCAAAATCACATTTCAAGGTGGTCAAAGTTAGGAAAACATCAGGCAAATAATTGCTAGCCCTTTTCTGAAGTGGATGGTAAAACATGGAGAAACATGAAGAAATGGCTGTAACAGAAAGGTGAACGCTCCTGTGAAGTATCTAGAAAATTGGAAATTAAGCATAATGTCAGGGTGCCAGAAACATTTGGCTACTGCAGGAGGAGGAGTGGTATGAGAACCTAAATAAGCAAATACGTTGATACATACATGTCACAGAAATCACCAGGGAGCAGCCATGGAGAGACTGATGAAGATCTGCTGTGACTCATTACTTTATCTTCACTGGCCTACATCATGGCGGAGATTTTTCTCCACCCTCTCTTTACATGTCCCCACCTGATGGTTTATGTTCTTGTCAGAAGTTGCAACGAGGCCATGAGGATGTAGGCTTGAGTCTGCCTCATGACTCATCACCAATGTGTAAGAACAGACACAAGCCAGCCTGTAAAGAACAGCATCGTAACATATGAGATTCCTTGCTGCCACGCATGATGTTTTATGGATAATTGCCTCAGTCTCCCACCAGTCAAGATGGGGCAGCATGAGAGCAAACACACATATTTAGTGTAGTCTGTATTCTCAGAGAGCTACCTAGACTTTAGAATACTACAGTAGGAGGTCTGACACTTATATATGTCAAAGTTGTAACTTCTAAGATGGTTCCTACAATTTTTCTGCTCCTTGCTTGACAGGAGATAGTGTACGTTGTCTCAACATGACCAGGCAGTTTTGGGTAGAAAGTTCAGACTCATGTTGTTAGGTTGTTTTCTAACTTACTGGTAAAATTGGTTCTCCAGAGGACACTAATTAAAGGATGTGATGTGCTTACAGTTTAGAGAAACTGGGAACAGCACCTGTGCACATGAAGTTATTTCACTTATTGCCATGTCCTTCATAGTTGGCAACATAGGAGACACTCCCCCCCACCCCCCCCCTTTTTTTTTTTTACAACTTGCTAATAAAAAATGCTATTTGGTAGCACATTTATACATGTTGACTTCTTTCAGGACACAAAATGTAGAATGTACATGACATCCATTCGTATTCAAAATAAGACAGTAATGAGAAAATTCTTCCCTCTGGTCCATCAGTGTGATCTGTGCACTGAGACTGGATTAATTCCTCAATTGAAGTTTTAGTTGGCGATTTGCTGATGGTCTCACTGGAACACTGAATCTTTCTTATCACTTCCTTCATGCTGCAAAGTAAAAATGCTGGAAATGCACTATGCACTCCAGTGCTAAGATATGTTTTAAATGTCCAGCAGCTGATTAAATTGAATAATTGCTACTGTATTCTGATGAAATCAATTTCCTAGAGTTAAAATAGCAAGGGGTTGTTTGCATTGTGAAAAACAATATTCAGATTAACTTCATAAGTAACTGCTTTGCGTGATCTTGGGTGTCCACTGATATTAATTGCAATCTTCTTGTGTTCTTAAATCCTAATATAATGTTGCAAAACCTGATTTCTGTTTGTAGCTGGCTGTGTTTCTGCTTTTTGCCTGTTCTGGAAGTGGATGCATGTGTGATGTGCTCTTCTTAGGGGATTTTTACTCATGATGGTTGTTGGAGACAAATCTCTCCCTCAAGACATGTCAGGCCTTATACATGTTTGAATAAATGTATGTGCCTCTTCACACTATATAAATGTCATCTGCTGGTCATTGTGGTTTTTTTTTTAATATTTATTGATATTTCAATACAGTCCTAAAACTAGTACAAACTCTCATATTTGTGATATCAATGTATCTATTAATAGCAAAATTTCAGAAACCCCTGAGTGGCAAATTTACTTGAACCTGGCATCATTGGTTATAAAGGGTCAAAGATGTGCAAAGTGTAGGGATGCTGTCTAATACTCATGCCTCAGAATAAATTACTGAACATGACTTTTTTTCATCCCGAAGTTGTCTTCTCCTGGTCTAATAATCTCTGTTAATAAAATCCTGTGTTCTGAAATCTACCTAATTCCCACCAGGAGCTGCATGATGCTGTTTTCTTTTTAACTGACTATTATTATTGTAGACATTTTATTTACTCCAAAGTGGTTTGGGGATAATTGATTAGGTTGCACCATGTCATGAAAGAACAGATGGCAGGCTAGTCTGTCAGCTCATCCGCAGCGTATGAGAATGCTAAGAAAATTAAAAGGGGGGGGGGGGGGGAGAAAAAAACGAGAAAAAAGAAAAAAGAAGGTGAATAGGAGGGGGAGAGGAACGAGCTAAGCTGTGCTTGCAACACAAAAAACTTCTTGTAGTGGGTGGCCCTTTGGGAAGGTAATCGGAGATCTGCAATATGTCCACTACAATCAACAAAAGGGTACAATACTTCTCTGCAGGGAATTGGGTAGGGAAGAACTTGTTTAAATAAAATTGCAGGGTTGTCAGAATGTTAAACTAATTCTCTAATGTTCTGTGCATTGTCTGGGGAATTTTGGCTTTGCATCATTTGCTGTACTGAAGTACTGAAAAAATATTTTAATAGAAGTTTTTTGGAATGTGTTAACATGTATTTTAGCTTTGGAAACCCTGACTGTGTTTAATGACAACTAAAAGTGCTATTAGAAAAGCTGCACTCTCCTGTGTTCTCTCCCTGCATCCCCTCCCAGATTTTACATTCCTCTTCGCTTAGTGGAATTGTTTACTCAACGCAGAGGGATTTTAGTTTGCTGTTTGGTTGGCACCTATATTTTTGTGTGCACACGCATGCGTGTGTGTGTGTTAATTATTTATCAGTGATGAATTACCATGGATGGAACTCTATGTGGGTTACTTGTGTATAGCGAAATGTAAAGTCTCGGATTGATCTCCCTTTAGCATTTGTATATATGTATGTGAGGGAGGCGGAAACAGTAAGAAAATGGCAGGAAGAGAAACATGCACTGTGCATCTCAGAGCTTACCAAAAATATTAATTATTACACCTCCAGAATCCAGAGGTCCCAGCAGAAGAGATGCAGAAGTAAGTGATTCCTATGTGAAGGTTAATCTTGACCTGATTCTCTCATACACATTAGGTGGTATTTATGCCTTTGCAAAGTGGCATTAAATGTCAGCGAGTCAAAAAGGCAAGACTTCAGCACCATCCTCCCTGAGAGGTGCAAAACAGGGAGCGTCAAACTGCGGGTCAAGTCACTCTGATGAGGTTGCTGCATCAGCTGGAGGGCTAAGCCCAGCAGGACTCTCCTCTTCCTTAGTTTAGCCTGTTTTCTTCCCCTCAGCATCCTATCAGTCACCAAAGGATCTGCCATGGAGCTCCCACAGACCAGCAGGGAGGAAGACTCCTCTCATTGTCCTCTTTCTCTTATCTCCAAGTAAGCATGTGCGAGGACAGGAGAAAATAGCACTACTACATGAGTTTCTTGTGAGGCAGCACTATGAGCTTAGACCTATGAGAACCCCTCCTCCTGTACCATGAGCCCTGTGTTTTAGGTGCTGAACAAATAGGTTTCTTGCCCCTAAAATCTTACAATCCTGGAAGGAAAGGAGGTCACAGGGATTTGTCATTAAATGCAGAAAGGGACATGATTAAACCTTTGCAATCTGAGAGTTTCAGCGCGTCTTGCAGTGTATCGTCTCTCAGCCCAGTGACCCTCCCTCCCTCGAGTGCATAACTCTGCTTTCACTTAAGTAATTCCAGCAGAAACTACTGGTTATATTTTACTTCCGTGAGTTAATCTTCTCCCACTGTGAACCGGCAAAGTCTTGCTTCTGATTTTTCTGGGTGTGCTGGGCTTTCCACACACCTGGAACAGCTGTTATCCCAGTGGATGGATGTTCCGCTGTCTGGACGCCTTCCCCAGAGCGGAGCAGCTCCAAAAAGATCTGCCCTCATCACCTTCACAAACCTTTTCTATTCAAAGGGAGAAAATGGCCAGAGCCCGATCGCTGCGTGAGTATTTGAAGGTTCCTCTTCATCAAAAACTGTCAGTGAGGATCTGTTCTTATTGAATTGCGAGCGAAGGATTAATTACACTGACCACAGATGGGCATAGTGCAAAGAATGTCGGTAAACTCCCCGCACAGCTCTCTAAAAGTACTTTAATTATGGCCTGCATAAATTTCTATTCCAGTTTTCGGACTCCCTTAAGCAGAGACTACCAACTGTCCTAAATTGCTTAGTGGTTTGTTGAGGTGGAAATGTATCCTCTGTGGACTAAACTCATTACTGGGAGGTTTATTAGCGAGAAGGTAGTGTAAGTCCATTAATAAATGAGGAGTGAGGCAAAATCAATTATGATTTTAATATGACTGCACCACTAAGCTGCTTTTTTTGAATCTGTCATTTAAAGGGAAATAAAAGAGTATGGGCAATTAAGAAGCAATGAAGATCATAGATGGTATGGTTATTGATAAATGCAGGTAAGTAAATATTTGAGAAAATTAAATGCACAAATCAGCAGAACACAGTGATGAGACTTCCCTCATCTTCAAGAAATTTATTAACATACTGAATCACTAAGAGGTACTTTTGAAAGCTAAACCTGGAATAAAACAGAGTATGCATGTAACGCACAGAGTGTAAAGTGCAGGGGGAGTGAGTAGGGGGAAAGGGAAATCTGGTCATTCAGTGTCCAGTAAACTGCCTGTCCTGTACAACGGTGTAACTATTGGAACAGAAAATCTGAAAACCCGTAGCAAAGGGTACTATAGAAGTAGCAACTACCTCTTCCAGACTGTGCCACAGCAACATGTGTACTGCAGCTGTTCTCAGCTGAGGGACAGAAAGGGCAGATGAAGGGGACAGAGGTGATTTTTCTGGATGTAAAGGAAACATTAGGTTGTGTGCTTCACAAAATTCCTTTGGAAAACAATGCCAATTGGCAGGGGTGAGGACACTCTTATATTGGCTGAAAATGGCTGAATGTTTCTAAAGGGAAAGTTGGGACAAAAGACAACAGGTTTCTGACATGAGGAATTTGAAACTGAGTTTTTGCAGGAATTGGCATATGGCCTAGTTTTATACTGCATCTTTTGTAACAATCTGGAAGACAGAATAGATAATATGTGACTATATTTTGGAAAAGATAGTAGGTGCAGAAGACCCAATAATAACAGTACTTCAACTATGAAGTGTGATGAGGGTCTGGAGATATTAACAGCTCAAAGAGGAAATGAGTAGCGTAAGGACCACTGGTGTACTGAAATGCAGGGGAGCTACAGCACTGAAACATACGACTTGCCACTCAGCAGTGCTTAAGTGGCACAGCACACTGCTTCTTCTGGAGAAAAAAAAAAAAAAAGAAACAAAACTCAGATGGGAACCAACAGCTGAGGTGGGAGTATAGTGTGTCTACAAGTTGCCTGAGCACTGAGGGCACAGGATGGGGCTGTCTTGCTGAGCAGGCTGAAGGCTTAACACTGAGATCCACTCTGCTGAGATATTTAAGGAAAAAAACCCCAAGCTCCATGAGTGAGATAGAGGTAGAAAGTAGATGAAAGGGATTTAAGCACCACTGAGAAACCCAGCTGCCCTGTTTCAGCCAGGTCCTGCTCCATTATCATACACATACAGTGATTTCTTCCTGCTACGGGTCTTTGTAAGCCTGCGTTTGTCATTCCCAGTTGCTGCTAAGTGAGGTTTCATTGCTGTATTTTGTACCTTCTTTTTGTACCTTTTGTACCTTCATTGTATTTTTGTGCCTTCCAAAGGTGACAGTTTAATATGAGAGATGTCAGCTATTTTTTTTCCTCTCCCTCCCCCATCCCACCCCCCGCCCCACCCCACCCCCCCCACCCCCCGCTTCAAGGCCTTTCTGCTTTTATACAGTGAAGAACTTTATATTTTTTAATGAACTTCAAATATTTCCTGTGGACTCTTTTTTCAGACTATTTGTCACTCACACACTCCCCAGTGTGTGGCAGTAAGACTGCCAGTATGTATTGATGGAAGCATATATTCCCAGTACCAATCAGATAGCTATAATTTAATTTATTCTATTCTATCGCTGCCACGTTTGAATTTCTGGGCCGGTTTGGAGAACAGACTTAAGTGAGGATTTAATCCACTACTCACATATATCAGGGAGAAAGTTCCCATTTTTTTCAGTCAATAGGGGTCAGGCTTGGAAAATTCTGCTTCGCTTGAAGAATAGTCATCTAGGGAAATGTTTTGTCGATTTCAGGAAGATCATCATGAGTAATTCTGTAAAAGGCAATGTGTCTTTGATTTTCATCAGTTCTTGTTGCTTTATTAGAAGGTCTTCTTGAACTTCAGGGTAAGATTTTTGCCTTTTAGATCTATACTTTGGAATGATGAAATGTGGATTGCTGACATTCTTGATGGCTTTATAAGGAAATGTGACCAGCTGTAATTAATGTGATGACATGCTATATTAATTTTCTCTACCTTAAATATTAGAAGTACATTTTCATTGTCCTGGTTGAATGATTTAGTTACACTGGCTGAAATGTTTATGTTCTTACTATAGTGTTTTGATAAATATTTACTTTATAAGATTACTTTCTGGAACAATTTCTACTAAAAAAAATGGTAGCATGAAAATTTGCTAAAAGTATACGTTTATATACATTTAAGGCTAAACAGAATCTCTAAAAAAAGGCCCTGTTACTGGTTATAGTACTAAAAAGGGGCAAATTCTTCTGGCTCAAGCTTTGTAATCTCAGCCTTTTTGTATGACAGAGCTTGTTACAGCAATCAGCTGATGGCTCTTCATGTCCATAAACTTAGTCTCTATGGAGAGATCAAAATGTCTGGGAGTTTTATACTGAATTTTGCCCTCAATCAACTGGATTCTGAAAAGCATAAACCTGAATTAATTTCTGTGGTGATGGGCTAGCTTCTCTGCATACGAACTTAAAGCCAGTGGAGATCTGTTGCTGAAAGAGTGGAAAAAACCTAACAATAAATCAAGTCACGCAAAGCCAAACTGGGAAATGTCATTGAGCTTTTAAAAAAATATATTGGTGTCAACAGTCTTGGAGATGATGACTGAAAAGAGGAATATTCATTAAGCAGGTCTGAATAGGCCAAACCTCTTGAAAGCCTGTGAGTTTGAAATATGGCTTACAGCGATGCACATCTTCTTGAGATTTCAATGCAAGCATCCATTCCAGCAAAAGATCATCAAGAACAGTTACACTGAGTGGTTGTCACCCCATGTAAGGAGCGAAACACAGTGAAGTCACATCTCATTCTCTGACAGAACCTCATGAATGCGGTGCCTCAACACAGCAGCCAGTTGTCCGGGCTAGCGAGTGCTGTGCTGTACCAGCCAGCACGGTATTAACATCTGCAACAAGCCACATGTTGTTTCGCTTGTTGTAAAGGCTCTGGTGAACTGTCTGCTGACCTTCGGTTCACTGACTGGTGGTACCAATACCGGCTTCACAATGCTCTCACCCATTTACTACATGCCAACACATGAGCAGAAGGGATTGTGCAGTCCATCCTTTGGGAAGGGTTCTCCCCCTTTTGTATCTCATATAAATATGGAAGGACCTCTGGCTTTGTTTTCTACCTTTTTAAATGATGCTTGCCATGTTTAGATATGCTTTGGTGTAGCATCTACTTTCTTCATAAATATACAGTTATCTTTGATGTAATCTCTCCCGAGACAGTGAAACTTCTATCTTTTCACTTCTAATTGAGGTATTTTTAATCACCTTAAGAGACAACACATGACACCTTGACCACTCCCATGGTTGTGCACTATCAGCATGATGCAAATGTATGAACACATCAAGGTACCAGTTGCCAAGTAAGTTTCCTCAGCTGATGATATGCATGTACTTGGGTGGTCAAGCCATGATGCAGCAGGAGGCACGGAGAGAAGCTTAAGCTAAATAATTGTGCCTGGTATGGGCTGCATACACTGACCAGCAAAGCGGGGTGGGGGGTTAGGGGGCATGGTGGTGGTAATTAACCATAGAGCTAAAATACCTTTGCACTGTTAGGTTATGTCCCCAAGCTGGGGACATGCTGATGCCTGTGGGACAGCAGAGTTGTAAGGACCTGTGCTGATCTGCTTGCCAGGTGTTTCTCAGGGAACCCACAGTGCAGCTGAGCAGAGGACCCTGCTGTCCTAAGCCTACATCCATTGCCTTTACTGAAAACCATGTTCCCTTTTGGCAATATTCAGATCTTACCTTCAGATCTTTAAGTTGAATAGCGGGGCAAGAAAGCAGCTAAATTAATTGTACCCTTATGAGGTTCAACCAGGCTCAGGGCCAGCCCTGCACTTGGGTCACAACAGCCCCACGCAGCACTATGGGCTGGGGGCAGAGCAGCTGGAAAGCTGCCCAGTGGGAAAGGGTCTGTGGGTCCTGGTCATCAGCCAGCTGAACATGAGCCCCCAGCGTGCCCAGGTGGCCAAGGAGGCCAACAGTGTCCTGGCTTGTGTCAGCAGTAGTGTAGCCAGCAGGACCAGGGCAGTGACCGTCCCCCTGTGCTGGGCACTGGTGAGGCACTGCTGAACCTGTGTTCAGTTTTGGGTCCTTCACTGCAAGAAAGACACTGAAGGGCTGAAGTGTATCCAGAGATGGGCAATGGAGCTGGGGAAGGGGTTGGAGCACAAGTCTGATGGGAAGTGGCTGAGGGAACTGGGGGTGCTGAGCCTAGAGAGAAGGAGGCTCGGGGGGACCTTATCGCTCTGTACATCTACCTGAAAGAAGGCTGTAGCGAGGTGCACGTTGGTTTCTTCCAAGTAACAAGCAACAGGACAAAAGGAAACTGCCTCCAGTTGTTCCAGGTGAGGTTTAGATTGGATATTAAGAAAAAATTCTTCACTGAAAGGGTGGTGAAACATTGGAACAGGCTGCCCAGAGAGGTGGTGGAATCACCATCCTTGGAGGTCTTTAAAAATATGTAGATGCAGTGCTTAGGGTTTAGTGATAGACTTGGCAGTCCTGGGCTAGTGTTTGCACATGATGATCTCAAAGGTCTTTTTCCAACCTCAATGATTCTATGATTCTGTCTTTCATTTATGAATGTCTACAAACAGTTCACCACAGGTCAGTCATGCACTCAAGTGACATTTTAATGTGGGATTCAGCTACTGATTCCTGGTGCCATCAGCTGTGCTCCCAGGGATTACAACTCACCAGAGCCCTTTGATGAAGCACAGTTGTGTACTCACGAGGGACAGCACACCTGGCTTTGGTGCAGTCCTGCCCAGAGGTGCTTCCTGCTTGGCAATTAGCTTCCTATCAGGCTTCTGTACTTTGTCAGTCCCAACTCTGCTTGGTTGTCCAGAAAAGGGAGGCTGTGGTGGGATAAATGTGCATGTACTTACTGTGTTGGGAGCCTGAGTGTGTAAGATACCCTTCATGGGATACCCTTTATCCCCAGACTGGCAGGTTTTTTTTGTTTGGTGGGTTTTTGTTTGTTTGGTTGGTTGGTTGGTTGGTTTTGGGGGTGTGGTTATTTATTTATTTGTCTATCTATGTATCTATTTATTTATTTATTTTAATTGGGGGTGAGAATCTTGCTAAGGCAGGACTGAACAAATTATTAATTTGGAGATATTTTCAGCCTTACAGACCAGCCAGCTCTCCAGTGAAATGCAAAGTAATGCATGAAACTGAGGAAAGCCTTGAAAAGATCTGTTTAATTTTAACCAACTGCTTGAGTGAGCTCTGTAGAGCTTAATCATGGGCTCGAATGAAACACACGTAGGAGTACTGTCAGGAACAGGGATGAAAATCAAAGACAGCACCTTGCTGGCTGTACATCGGCACTGGCCTTTTTGCATGTAGAAGGGCTCAGGTCACACCATCCAACACACTGCTGCTGGCTGAGGTCACTGCTTGCTTCCCAGCCTGAGGCTGCTGGCCTCCGGGCAGAGGCATTCCCAGGCCTCAGCATCAGTTCCCAGCCTAATATTTTCATTCAAGCCCACCACTATGTGTCAGTTCAAAGTGATCACTGTGAGCTGGTACATGGCCTGCTGTTTCTTATGTTCTTCCAAGATGTTTCCACATTGCTTCCAGAGAGACGTGATGTTGCAGCAGGGAAGAGAATTGGGGGTGGGAATCTTGCTAAGGCAGGACTGAACAAATTTCATATCCAAAGATGCTGTTATTGATTTTTTGAAAGGTGTGTGGAAGTAAGTGTGACTAGTCCATATCATTAAATAAACAAAACTGAAAACCTTTAAACCAATTAGCAAAGAACCAAAGCCAGAAGGACTAAACCATTCACTTTCTCCCCTAAAAGCACTGCAGAATCCAAGTGACATATGTATAGTCTGGGAAACTGCAAACCCCACTTCCACCTGAAAACTTGGCACTTGCTTTTTTTTCCCCTTTTTTTGTTTCCCCTGAATGGAAGTACATTTGAGAGCTTGTCTGTGCTCTCACTGTATTTGTTTGTTGTCTGTCAAATACAGCCTCTGTCTCATAGGCAGCTGATGATGCCACCTCTTACAAGGCAGTGGAAGAGCTGACAGTGTTGAAAGAAGTCAAAGCAGAAAGCTAGAAGGGACAAGGAAAGGTGTTATGAGGTCAGGCCTGAGGAACTGTCCTCCTGCCTCCTCAGAAATCCAAGGTACAATAGCAGGTGAGCAGAGGGACCTTTCCCTCTTATTCACAAGTTGAGAGCAGTCTGAGCACGCTGTGTAGGCTTTCTGCTTGTAGTGGTAATGAGGAGGGATTTGTGATCTAATACAGCCACGGGACATGAAGAACACATGTTCACTTGAATTAGAACCTATATGAGCTAGGGAATAGGAATCTTAATTGTAAAGATTGGAGTGATAGGCAACAGAAAGATTGATTTACTTATTTTTTTAAAGAAAATTTTACATTAAACAATTGAGTTTTGTATCTTTAGCAGCATATATAGAAAGCTTGAAAGTATTAAGTGCAGCAATTTATTATTTTCATTCTGATCACCATCAGGATTTATTATCAGTGTTGCTCATGCACTCTGTAACAATTTGCCCTGGAAAGGGATGTAGTCCAGAGCAATTTCCTAAAGGAAGAGTGGACGCTGTTATCCCACAGGATGGAATATGTTACAGCTTCCTGATTAACTTGTACACCTCTTTACCTCTGTATCCTTTGGTTGTAGGGGAATGAAGGCAGTGGGTTGATTGACATTGATAATGCACAGCTGTGGCCTTGCCTTGACGATGTGCAGCTGTGATCCTACAGCAAAGTGGTTAAATAGCTCTGAGGAGTGTGGGAAAGGAGGACTTGGATGAAGCAGAGACAAGGAGGAGTGTGGTCTGGCTCTGGAGGATGGAGAAAGAGTGTGGGCAGTAGAGTTTGACCAATGGTAAAGCTTTTTTTCTGCTTGCTATTTTATTTTTTTGCTGCATTATTTTCCTGATTGTTGTAACTCAAACTGCAATAAATGGTGCCCTCTGTTAGGTGAACTGATTTGGACATTTGAAGTTTATATGAGACTGTGGGTAAAGAGCAGTGATGATGGTGCCCAATGTAGCTGAGATAGGTGGGGAGAGCCTGTGATCTGGATCATGTAACAGATACCAGCAGTGGTGACCTGTTGGGGACTAGTAGATATGGGTGTGTTGCATTATTTACTGACTACTGCAACTAAAATTGCAACATCTTGTTGTTCCTCTTAGCCTTTCATTTAAGTTTTACCTCTTTCAGCAGATCAGAGTTTTGTGCTGTTTTAAAAAATGTTGCAAAAAGTACACAGCCTAATAGTTCCCATGCTTTGTTCCTCAGTGTCCTGAAGTCACTAAGTTTTGCTGGTACAGATGCCTGGAATAAGTGAAACTTGAGCTGTGTACTTGTACTTAGATGGTGGGTGAAATTCTAGTTGTGTTGATATGAGACATTCTCCTATCTGAAGAACATGGATTCAGGACTTCACTCCCCAAGTTTGAAGGGAGAAAAGCCAGCAGGAGATCCTTGTGCTTCCATTGAGCTCACTCTGACTGCTGTGTAGCCTCTCCTGAGATCAGCTGCCACTAGCATCAAGGCCATCAGAGTCCTCATTAGAACCCTGGTGCAGAGATCACTGAAATCCATGGAAAAGTTTACAGTTGCTTCACAGGTTTTGGCTCAAAGTCTGTTTCTGAAAAGTTTGAGAGATGGTGGGCTTTGTTCTCCTCCTGTCATAAATCAGATGAAGCACTGTTGTCATCAATGAACTTGCGCTGGTGTAAATGGAAGGTGGATTAGGTCATAGACTTTTTTTAGTTTTAGGATGTGTCACAGGGAAAACCCATCATGTTAAACTGTTAGAAAAGCCAGTTTTATAGAACATAAGAAAACAATGTTTTGTGGGAGTAGCAACCTGGAAACCACAAAAGGAAGAAAGACAGTATGTTTGTCTGAAGATGCAACATCTGGAAGACCATAATATAGTAAGACTTTAGTTACACATCCCATGTGGACTATGTTTATTGCCTAACTATTTTATTGTAGCAGAAACAATGCCTGCTTTTCAGGCCATGAAATATTATGGACAGTAAAAGAAGTAAAATGATCTTCCTGACATTATCATTATCAGATTGGTGGCTTCAGAATTTTACAAATGAAATCTTTTCGAGGTTTGGATCAACACATGGATTCTGAGTGAAATCCTGGCTGAAATGAAATGAATGAATCTTCAAAAATGGGTGGTAGCTTGAACAGATCAAAACAATCAAAGGATTGAATTTGGTTCCTAGTACAAAACAAGACCCAAATCTATCCTTTGTTTGTTTTAGAACACCCCCCACCCCCCAAACAAACAACCCTGAAATGTGCTTGTGTATGAAAGAATACAGTGAGAGAGATTTCTGTGAGTGCGGGACATTATCTTGGCCTACATATAGGCCAAGATGTAGACCCTCATCACCTAGATGAGCTAGTGGAGCTGAGACTAAAGGAGAAGAGGTAAATATACAAAGAGCAAAACCATTCCTACATTCAATAGGAGATTGTTTTTATTCAGACTCCAAAATGCTTTAAAGTTGTCCTAAGTGATTGCACTGTGTATAGGAATTAGTGTGCTCATCATGGAAGAATAATCCTTCTTCAGAAAGAAACACAACTGTTATTGAACAGAGCATGACCTTTCAAAAATTACTGAAATCCATCTTACATTTACTCAGTTACCCGTCACTAAATTGACCTCATCTTAGTTACCAGAGAGGTTAATGGAGTTGTTATCTCAAGGATAAATTTCCATAATAATTGCTCCAGGTATTGACCAAGCTTTCAGTACTTTTTAGAAGAGGCTACAACAGATCATTTAGCAACAATTTGAATTCACTAGAAAACAAAGCAAAATAGAAAAAAATGGTTGGGTATTTCTCCTTTTACTGTCCATAAATAACTCGTATATTGATTTATATTGTGCATATATATACACATATATATATGCGAGACAGCTCTTTATTTTTTTATGAACAATCAAACCATATGTTTGATAAAAACAAATGGAGGTCCTAAGACACAGTAACACTATGCTACAGGTATTCATGTGGGAGCTATGGAATTCTTGAGTTGGGTGAAAAAGGAGAAGCAACACATCCACTGTTTTAGCCGACTGCCTTTGCAAAGGTGTATGCCTTGCTCAGCTGTGTAACCAGTACATCAGAAACCGGATTTGTGCATTTATTTTGCAAACAGTTGCATGTGCCATCACTTCAATGTTCAGCTTTCTATTTTGCCCGTGCAAATGAGATGACGGAGATTTTTACACCTAGTGCTGTCTTGACATGATCTGAAGTTTGACCTTAAATCTGGTAATCTTCCTTGAATTTGATAGCCTGTTGACTTCTGTGTTTATTTTTTATAGTGTCTCTTTATTTGTTCAGCTCCATTCCCACCCCCAAGAATTGTTCAAGAAAATGTATTCTAGAAACTTTGCTGAGATAAACTATAAATTATTATTAGTCAGGCTGGCAGGTGATTTCAAGTACTGTCTTATAATTCCAACTGTGTAGATCCCACCTGGAATGACAGATTATCCTCTGCGATCACAAACCTGATGATGCATGATCTCTGTCTTTTAGAGACACTTTGTAACACGGCATAGGACTGCGGGTTCAAGTTTAAAAGGTGCATTGTTAATCTCAGGATAACTCTTTTCTTCTATCTTCTATTTACAGAGGGTTTTCTGCAGGGTGATTAAAGCATCAGAACCTGCTCTGAGGCTAGCTCCCTTTCAGGGCTCTAAAGAAACTCACCACTGAATGAAAATCATTTCAGGAACAATTAGAGAAAAGGTCAGCATAAATTCTTCCTGTATCCATGGCATTAGCATCACCCAAGTGTCTCTTGCTTACAGTACGTTGTGACAAAGTAAAAGCTATTTCAGCTGTTATATTGTGATGGCTGTTATTTATGGAACATAAAAGGATACTGAAATATAAAAGGGTTTGAAAAGACCAGGGTAAGATCAGATAAAAAAAAAAAAAAAAAGGAGAAACAGGCATCTTGGGATGGTAACTACCCTGCCATGTACTGACAGGGAGGTTGTATATTTTTAGAATATACTGAAAGGAATGGTGCTTTTACTTAGGTTTTTATGGTTTACCATGAGATGCAATTTTCTGGCCTTATATGCAGTTGTAACAAAAGTCAGAGAGATTTTATGATAGCTGCCAGAGTTCATAAATGATGGCATACACTAAAATATTTATAGAACTGTAAAATCTTGATTTCTCTCTGGTTTAGCAGATGGGGTCCTAAAACTGGTTCCCAGATTGTCACATTTCTTTACCCTTTGATGACAAAGAAGCCTGTTATCACTTTTTTATTATTTTTTTCCTCTGGAAAGCAAGTTCACTAGTGTAATCAAGTTCATACTTCTATCCAATTATACACACCAGGATCTCATGAATTAAGACGTGTCAGCCATATAAGATTTGTAATTATTCAAGGCAAAGGGCCTATCATTAAACATCAGGATCTGAGCAGCCTTGCCATCTTTCTGACCAATGACCATTGACTCCTGTCAGTATAACTGCTCGCCTATATACTGGTAAAAATCCGCTGCATCCACACAGCACAGACAAATGCTACTTATACACCAGAAGTGGTGAACTTTGGTGCCTGCTTGGTACAAAGCAGCTGTATAGCACAGCTATTTGTTTCTCTTCAGGATGTTTTGTTGTCCTCAAAGAAAATGAATCCCCATAGCACTGCTAATCTCGGTTGTACTTCAGAATTAAAACTGATGGTTGGGAGTAGCAGAAGCAGAATAAATAATCTGTGAAGCAGCATTTTTCCACTGCCAACTGAGATTTACTTCATATTAAAAGACTTTTCATTAAAATCAAAGATGCTGAAGAAGAGAAAGCATCAAGTCATGTAACTGTCCTTTCTCTATCATATTTTCATGAGACAGTGTCTAGATTTTAGCAGATAATCAATGAATGAATATGCAGTACCTACATACCTCTACTATGTTTCCAACATTAGTTAAGCTATATCATATATCCATATTTTGTTACAATAATTGTCTAAATATTTAGAAGTTAGAGAAGCAAAACAGGGTTTGGGGTCCAATTTTTCTGGGGACTGCCCAGAAAAACTAGAAATACCTCCACTGCCAAGACTTAGTGCATCAGGCAAGATATAAATTAGCAAAACAAGGAAACAAGAAGAGAGGGTCAATAGAAAGCAAAAGGGTTTTAAAAAATTTTTAAAAGCCCAAGGTGGTATCAATTTGTTGTCATTTCTCCATATTTAAAATAAATACAGAAATCTGAACACACACCCCCACCCCCCCAAAAAAAACCCCAAAAAAACTTAAATGTATTTTGATATATTGTAGTGCTTTGGTTTATTGTAAACTGTATAGAGAGAGAGGTAGAAGACTTAACAACCAAGCACGCATGTCAGAATGCCGTGGTGAATTGCAACAAATCTTAATATCAAACTTCTGAGTTAGGTCTTCTACTCAGACATCACAGGAGAAAGCACAGCTTCACCACAAAGCCAAATCAATTTATAACGGCTGAGAATGTGGCCAAGGTAATGGGTTGGTTTTTTGTGGGATTTCCTTAGAATATATTTTTTTAAATACAGAAAAAGCTTTATTAACTTACAATCCCTAGTTGCCTGGCTCTCCCTCTTTTTATTTTTAATTCCCTCCTTTCTTCCTTTTATCAGGAGAACAGAAGAACAAATAAAAATAAAGAAAGAGAAAGAGCAAGGGAAACACAGAAGTTAGAGAAGTATCTCTTATTCAGACTCCGTAGGCAGAGCTTTTATGCAAACTGCAGTGATTAGTATCTTACTTTGTGTAGGAAATCTTTATTTCTTCAATAAAGTGACTCTCATTTCCAAATAGGCGGTATTTCCTTCCTCTCTTTTTATGTGTCCCCTAGCACCTTTTGTCTGAGTGTATCCCAGAATTTTTAAAATAGATATAACAACAATAAACAGCAATCTCTCATATTTTAAATGGAGTTTAGGAGAAGTATCTTAATGAGTATTTATAGGGTTTGGTTTATTTGTGTGGATATGAGAATTGCTTTAAGCAGCTGGCCTTCATCTAGACATTGTTTTGCATTGGTTTTAAGTGAATGCTGGGAGATTGTTATTTGCATGTGAAACAAAGACAGTATATCACTAGAACTTCTGCATATGTTACCTCACCAGCTCATTTCATGGTTTCAAGTCAGACATGAAATAGTGATAGGGTATTTAGGAAAGAATTAGCTGGAAATCTGTTGACTGCTGCCTTGGTGATGGAGACCTATCCGACTTCAGTATGCTGGTGAGTTTGATTTGGTAGGAAAGACCTGAGGCTGTTAAGTTCGTTTCTGTTCACCTCTGTTGTCTTTTGGAGGTAGAAGAAGATGAGATGATAGGCAGCATTAAATGTGTTGTACAGACTGTGTAGAGCTGTGTCTTATGAGAGCCCTGTGACAACGTGAGAACCCAAAATCCCAGAGCAAAGGCCCCAACTCTGCTTGCCAGAGCTTCAGACATCTGCCAAACGGCACTGTTGGTTTTGTTTTCTTATTCAAAAACAGAGTTTGAAGTCTGGATTATATGTGTGGAGCTGTTGGTACTGAATATCTTTTTATCTAGTGCTGGATAGGTGGGCATGCTTGTTATCATCAGTAGAAGCACTTCAGGAAAAGTGGGAAATACATTTTCCTTTGGGGAAGGGTGGGTTGGGCTTGGTGCTAGTCAGTCAGGTTTCTGTCATGTGGTAAGAGTGAAGACCCATACTCCTAGTCCCCATTTTCCAACTGTGCTTACTTAATTCTTGGGCATGGACTCTGATGTTATGGGCACCTGTACCTGGCAGACGTTTTCAAAAAATTGTTTAATTTGGGAATATGAATCTGAAATCCCCAAGCTGCATAGTTTGCCACCATTGAGTAGGTGTTCTGAAAACTGCTTTTTTTATGCTTGGCTGGGTCTCCAGTGAATGGCAAAGTAACTCCTGTAGAACTCTTCACTTATGTCAGTGATGGCATTCTGCCTGCAAACTGGCTGCTTCTCTGAAGTAAAGTTTGTTGTACTAATCTCTCGCCTCGACAAGTTGCTCAGTTCTCCTGAAGAGAAAGCTAGCACTGCCAGATGATGACTCGTGCCATCCTGAAATACATCTTGTGTAACTTAGATTATTTGATGGGCATTCAAGTAATTTATCTTAAGTAAGAAGACTATATTTAGGTCTGAGATATGTTGAAAAGCCTGCCTCAGGTATAACTTGAAATATTAGGTGATCTTTTTATCATTCTTGATACTGATTGCCGTGCAGCTTGCTGTGTAGTATTGCTCACTTGAGGCATTAAAAATAAGGATGCTACACATTAGAGTTACTCTGGTACTTTTTTCCTTGTAAAAGTAGATTCTGATGTTTGGCTTTGTCTGTTCTTTGCCTTGCTTTGGTCTTTAGTGATTTTTGCAGTAAGGTACTGGTTGATCATGAAATGTTATATTTCATTATTAGATGTAATTACTATACATAATAATGTAGAATGTAGAAGAATGAAGTGTGTAATAATATAGTAGTATATAATATACACCATTCTGTGTATATAATTCTGAAAACTTTGTTACAGAACATAATAGCTATTATCACAGGTTTTGTTTGACATAGGTTTGATAGAAATCTTATGAATTTGTATCATTTGGAATTCTGATCTGGGACGATTCTACCTTCTGCCATGTACACACTCAAAAACTATAAAGTGTCTGAGTCTTTAACACTGAGAGTTATATAAATGGAAAAAAAGTACTAGGACCTAAGAAAAGTCCACAAAAATGCTTGGCATACACATACAAGTAAAGCCAGTAAAAATACTTCTAAAGTATTCAGACCAATGCTACAGTATTGCTTTGAAATAAAACATGTTAGCTCACAGGTGGCACTTAGATATCTCTATTTTTTAAACTGCTGTCTAGATCTAGAACAAAACTTTTGTATTGTAGGTTTTTTGTACAGTTCTGCTTGTGCTCTGGGGTGTTGAGTGTGACTTCAGCCCCTGGTGTATGGTGTGACTCACAAAGGGTTTTCAGCTTCAGCAGCACGACTGGAACAGATAATACGATGAAACATACCAGACTGTGTGTCTTTGAGGGACTGTGTGTTCATAAAGTATAGGTGCAAAGTACAGACAGAAAATGTTGAGACAACAGTATTGTTATGAAATATCTGTGTATGTCTTGACAGTAATTGTTGCATCACATAACTGTCATGTAAGAAAAGTAGTCTGGCAATCTCGTACAAAATCCTGAAACATTTGTAAAATTGCTTTACATGTTTTATTGTGGTCAATACAGTATGGAAAATTAAACAGTGTTCTTGCTGGAAAGTATGAATTGTCTAGTGAGTTTCATTCCCTTGGTGTGGCTTTAGCTTGAAACTCTTATTGTGTGCTAGAACAATTGTGTTCTTTTCGTAACAAATACGTAGGTGGCAAGAGATTAAACATGATAGTGAGCTTGTTTTAAATAAAAAATTGCGAGAAAATGCACAAAACCCTGCAAAGTGGGTCATAGGCTGCACAGCTGTAGTCACAAAGTGACATTAGATTTGATGGGTGAAACCTTGGTCCCTGTGAGAGTTTTATCATTGACCTCAATTGAGCTAAGTTTTCCTATTTGGGTTTTAAGGCAAAGAAAGTAAGCTGTAATTTATTCAGTTTGGTGAATTCTTTATTTGGGACAATGCTTTTGAAATTCTGGACTATTGACATACTTTGTTCAGTATCTCAGAATGCCTCAGTTCTGCCAGGGCATGCATCAGCATGCAGCTAGTGACTTCAGAGGTATCCACAACCTCACACAGAGGGAAAATATTGCCCTTATGTGCTCACCATGTATCTAATTCAGTAACGTCCCTGTACATTTTTATTTTGGCCATGAGCAGAGGTGAAGTAATTACATTTCAACCTGCGATGAGGTGAAGCCCTCATGCTCAATGTAACAGGAAACAAATTTTGTAAACAGAAGCATCTCTGATTATTCCAACCCCTTTTGTATACTTCAGCAAATCTGTTCTTTTGCTGGAAGTAGAGACCTTTCTTTGCCAATACTTCCCATTTGTCCCCGGGAACAGTGCATGGCTGGTAAATCAACACAATTATTATTCTATTCCAGAGGACACACAGTGATTTACATTTATATGCCAACATTTTCTTCCTTGTTGCCCCAGCAAGAGCTGGGAAATGATTTATAAGGATGCAGAAGTGCTGGCACAGATGTTATACAGCCTCAGCATGTTTGCATTGCACAGCGTGGTAGACTATTCTGGAAGCGTCAATGCACAGGTAGGGTGGGAGGCAGCATGTGTGCCAGTGGTGCCCTTCAGCTCCAGCGTGGGGCAAACCCTGGCCCTGCTGCTGGCAAACGTATTTGGCATCCGTCTTTCTAACGGGTCATTTCTGCATGCTGCACTTTGGGGAGGAAGACAGTTCAGTTCTTGTAATTAGTTGGTTCTGTTGAATTCCTAATAGATTTGTGGATCGTAAAAACCTTTACATTGTGGAACAGTTGGCAGCTTCATTTTACGTATTTACTTATTTTTCTTCCCCTCTCCCCTGCCTGCCATTGCCATAGAGGAGGCTTGGAGGCTGAATGGATACACAGGATAAAAAACATACTCTGCGATGGGAACAGTCTTTCTCCTTCTTCAGAGAGGCTGGCATTATGGGGAAGCTTGCTTTTTGTTTGAATTATTATCAGAGCAATCAAAGACTTCCAAATTATTTAAATCAATGTTTCAAATGTCAGCATTTGGAAAGAATAAGCCATTGGAAGGTGAGATTGTGAGCGCTCTATTCCCTCTAAGAGATTCAACTTCAGTAGCTTCAAGAGATTGCATGTGTCATGCTGCAGTGAAGGGTGGGAGTCCACCTGATCTAACCAGTGCAGCCCCGATACAATGCCGCCTCTTTCTAAGCATTGCCATTTCATAAACCTTGAATGTCTGAGTCTGAGGAGAGCTAAATGCTGGGGATAGGTATGAACCTGCTACTTTTCCTCATTTTGCCTGGTTTGTAGAAGAAATTCTGATGTGAATCACAATTTGGTATTTCCTTCAAACATTTTCCAGGGCTGTGAAACCTAAATCAGAGCTCTGGCTTGTGGTTCAGTTTGTGTGCAAAATCATTCTGGTCTCTGCCTCCCTGGGAGGCCTCCTCCACAGGAGAGGAGCTTTGATTCTCTGGGGGCTGATCCCTAGGCCACAATTCATGTCTGTTATCTTCTAGTCCACCTGGTCCTGCCACCTGTGGAGCTGGCCTTGCCCTCAAGGGAGGCTGAACTCCACAGCTCCAGGCCATATGGCAGAATGGGTTGTGAGAGTGGTGAGTAGCACCCTATTTTTGGCCAAAATCACCAGCAAGAGGAAAGAGATAAAAAGCTCACATCTCAGTTGTACCAGTAGAAATGTGCATGGGTAGAAAGAGGAACCTGATGCTTGGATGTGCTGAAGGATGCAATGGACAAGATGATTAAAAAAAGTTTTTACATGACATAAATCAGGGCAAAATGTTATGACCTTCCCATTAAGAGAATGAATAAAAAAATAAAAATAAAGCACAAAAGCAAAGTACTGTGGTCTGTTTTGATTTGAGGAACATCGGTATAAATGAGATGATTCTGCTGTGGATTGCAAAAAACAAGGGCCTAGATTTTGGGGGCACAATATGTTGAAGAAATTGCTGCTTTATTGGACTGGGTCCATCCAAGGCTTGGCAGAGCAGATTACAAGACTGCACATGCGTGGTTCAGGGCTTAAGTCATTTGTTAAAGCAGCAGTGATGATGAGGAGGGAAAAAGAATTATACCTTAGCCATGGGAATCGTGCTCTACTCTACCCAGAGTCAAACTTCTGCAATGTCTGGTTTTGTGGCTTTAACTTAGGGAAGAGCTTAGAGCCATGTACAGACGAAACGAATGCAAAAAGGCAGGCTAATATTTGGGGCAAATCCCCTCCCTTTTGACTACACACAATCCCATTGCAGATGGTAGATTGTGCTCACTTATATCAGGACTAATGTCTTCTTTCTGATGGCTGGGTGTAAGGAGCAAAACGGGCTTTAGTGACTCCCTGTAGTAGTAAACAACCTCCCTGTGGGTCCTCTAAAATACCCCAACTCCTTCATTCAGCGCTGAGAAATCTCCAAACTCTTAGTTCATAAACAACCCAAGCATTTTAACACACTTTCCTCCTTCTCCCAGGGGGTGTTCTTGGCTTGTGTTCTCTCCCTTTATTACAGCTTTAATCTTACGATGTGAACTGGGACTTGTTTACATTTTTATTTTTAAAGGCTTTTTTTTGTGTGTGTGTGAGTGCATGCACTAAAGATCTAAATTGACAGATGCCTTTTTGTAGGACTGAAATGACATATCTAAGTTTTACTGCTCTCTTCCCTGTATTTGCATTTTTAATTACTTGCATCATATTTTATTAGTGTGTTACCTGATGAAGAATTCTAACTAATTAATTTCACCTGGAATTATATACTGGTATATGAAAAATCATACTTGGCCATTTGTGGAGACCAGCTGTGTATTAGGAATATCTGATCCCCATCTGAAAGATTAAAAAAACCCAAGCAAGCAAGAGAAAACAGCTGATTGTAAAAGCTAGTCCCTTTTTTTCTCAAGCCCTAAAGATATTATTATTGGCAGATATCCTTTATTACTCACTCTATATACTATGCATTAACTCAGAAGTTTGTTCTAACTGAACATCATTCAGTCAGATGACTTTTTCTTCAACCATTTCAGCTTTAATTTGTAGTAAAGCTAATGTTGTTGACTTCCACCCATATGCAAAGACTCACTTGTTTCCATTCCAGCATAACTCGCAGAGACACAACTTCACTTTGACTACAATTTTTATTTTTTTTCCGATGTAGTTTCATTTTCTATGGGGAATTAAAAGGGGGGGAAATATTGATTAGGAATGTAAGCATATTATGAAAAGCTACCTGTAAAGGAACAGGAAGGTATAAAAGAGAATAAGAAACGTGACCTGATCCTATAACACAGTTGAATGTACACACATGCGCATGTGCGCATACACATGCACACTCTCTCTCTCTCCATGGATATTTCTGGTTTGATTCTTTGTCTGCACTGACAACAGATGGTGTTTTAATAAAGTCCAGTAGGAATATTACTGTGAGTAAACAATCCAATGCATGCCAATTTCATAATTGCTGGGTACTGATACAGCCTCTTACCTGATGAATCCAAATTGGGAGGAAACCAACTGTGCACACACCTACTGGCAGCAGCCAAATTCGCAGCTGTGGTATGCTCCAGTATTGAGCTTCACCACGGAAGGTAAATTGCAGCTCCAATCATCTTTCTTGGCACTGGGCTTGGGGAACAGCTGCCATCTGGCTTGTCATCAAAGTATGGTCACCGAGTTTCTGGGAGATGAAATAGCTTGCTTTTTTACGTTGACATGCATGAAGATTGCAATCTTCATCTTTACAGGTATCTCTTAAAATAACATTCTTGGCTTCATGCGCCAGAGATTTACCAAGTGGGATTTTCTTCTTTAAGTGATTCCCACGCCTATAGGGACTTGAAGTCTAAACCTGTTATATGCTAATTAAAGATTCACACCCACATGACTTGTCAAAGAGATAAATCTTACTCATTTGTTTTCATCATTAACAGGGAAAAAAAATGTAAGGAATACCATGCCTTACATTAGCAGATTTATGTAGAAACGTTTATTTTTAATAGAAGTGGAGATGCAGTTAGAAGTGTTATTCCCACCACTGTTGATACAACCCAGTATGAAAATTACAACTTGGCAGAGAAGAAGGGGGTGAAAGGCAAAAGAGGGAATTCACATACTCAGAATCGGCATCCCAGCTAGAAGTGACTGTACAGACTGCACCCAGTAAGTGACAGCCTCTTCAGTGCATTACATGGTCATTATTTATGTTTTTGGTCCTTCGAAGACAATGGTAGATTACGGCACATGAGAAGCAGGTGAGTTCCATCCTCTGAAGAGACTAATTACAGCAGTATTTAGGTGCTTCATTTCTACTCATTTCTAGCAAGCCCTGGTGCTGTACTGCTACACACAGGAATAACTGCATTTCCATCAGTAATTCTTAATGTTGAGAATTTAGTCTGTAAATTCCATGCAAGAGCCTAATCTTTTGACATTTGCTTTCAGTTCAGATTGGGACACTGATTGAAAACCCAGATAAATCCAAAACACATTAAAATCCCAGTTTGAAATCTCCAGTAAATGTAATTTTCAAAAGTTATGTGACTTTATTGAATTGCTTTATGTTGATGAGAGCTAAGTATACGGTTTTGCATTGTTACCTTGATACATTATATTGTTGTCTTTCAAGGTATTATTACATCAGTGAATCTATGTTTTCAACTGGGTAACTAATAACACTGGAAAGTTTTCAGCTGTGGTGCTATTCACAGGCCTTTGAGGGATCAAGATTTTTCTTTAGTGAAGATTACCAGGCTCTTAGCCTGAGAGCAGAACTGCTTTCCTCTGGATTTGGAAATGCTATTGAATTCAGAACTTGCAATTGCAGTTCACTTTGCCCACAGTAATTGTTTTGTGCAAGGAATTAAGTAAGAGAAGCAGAGAAGGCTGCTCCACCTACTTAAAAACATGCTTTGGAGTTGCAAAGCATTGCTTGAAAAGGTTCTGCTTCTGCCTGAGAGTTTACAGCAACAGTCGCCCTGTCTAACTAGAGGGAGTTTTTGAGGGGGGGCAGTGGATTTGTTACCCAAGTAGGGAGTCCTGCTGCTCCACCGAGGTTTTTTTCTTACCAGACCGCAGGTGGTCAACATGGACATCGCTTCTGTGGTACACAAGGTTTAAAAAAGCGTGCCTAGATGTTTTATTGACCCATCTACGGAAAGACTTGCATGGTCAGTACCTTTGTGATGATCAGGCCAGCTGTCAGTGTTGGGCTGGATTAGTTTTGCATATGCTTTCTGTTTCATGCTGTTCTATCCACAGCTAGCCTAGACACTACTTCTAGTATTTTTAATTCACAGCTGACAATATATTAAAAAAAAAAGGGGGGGGGGGCAATTCCTGAGTAGGTGCGGATAAATGCTAGAGGAATAACTATTTTATACATTGCTAAATAAATGTACAAGGAAATGTTTTGGCAAGAGCTACTGTGTTGTTCAGTACCACCAGCAGAACTGGACAATCTCTGTATGGGAAAAAGCCTTGGTGGAGCTCCAAGACACGCATTCATGGTAGCTGCCTGACACAGCAGTCTGACTGCGCAGTGCCACTGATGGACAGAAAATGAAGCTGTATAACAACTTGCTGTTGGAAAAATCTGCTCCCAACAGAAGTTTATGCAGAAGATGAAAAACCATTCCCTGTGGGTTTCTACAGCTCTGAGATTGGTGGGCCTGGAGATGTTGGAAGGTGTTGAACTCTTGGTCACAACTTGGTCACACCCACAGCTGGGTGGCATTTCAACACAGCAGCTGCCTACTGGCTCAGATTTTCGGCATCCCATGAAATTTCAGGTTTTCTGTGGAAGGAAAACACTGTAACACTTTCAAAACATATGGGGGCTGTGAGATGTGGTGGCTTCAGCTGTGGAGTTGAATAGGATATCAGTGACAGAACTGCAATTCTTCCTTTCCCACCTTTCTGTTCCCACAAGTTGGGGTCAGAGGAATTAGAAATTAAGAATCAGGTCACATCAGCTCCAGAAGATATTCCAATCAGGGTTATATGTTGCAGTTTGTTGCATTGTTTGAATGCTGTGAGAACAGGGGGTGGACATGTGAAGGCGGTATGTGCTATACACTGATAAATACTGAATTCACAAAACTAGTATTCTCTCTTAATTGAGAGAAGAGGTTGTGAAATCACTTTCTACTCCAGGACCTGGGGCTCTAAACATTGACTTATAGTAGAACAACTTAATTTGGCCCTGAGCCAAAGCAGAAACAATGAGAGAATCTGAAAACGGTTGGGACAAGCAGTCATAAATCTAGCCCTTAAGTAAGGATTGATCCAGCATGTGGTGAGAGGTGTTTATCTCATCCATCAGCTAACCTTGAGATCATCTGACCTGAAATCCATTCAAGCTTGTATACCAGAAGTTGTCCCTGGCTTTACAGTGTCTAATAACAGTTTTAGGCTTCTGTATAGGATGTAATATTCAAAGCAAGCTTTGCTGTAGTTTTCTGAAATAAAAGCTTATCCTGTAGGTAGTTGTCTGTCCCTATTTCCCCCACCTTCATGGCAACTTGTAGCAGATTCCTGGCACCAGTAGCTCCTGGAAAAGGATTAACATTTTTAACACAGGCAAGACAGCCTTAGTTTTCCATGTCAATGCAATACTGCCAGATCTGATGATTTTTCTTTTTGGAATACCATTTACGACCAAATTATTCTCCAAAGATAAGTTGATACCTAAAGTAGATATATATTCCTCTAAAAGAAACAGAAGATATACTACCTTACCCTTCAATGCTCTACCAACACCTGGACTTCAGAGAGAATGGAGGCTGCCCATTTTTAGTGTTCATTAGAACAACTCTCTAAAAAGACTTCGCAGCCTGAATAATATTTTTCTCAGTTACAAATATCCTGTTTCTTTTGGTGTAGGCCCATTTCAAGCGGAGAAAGAGGCAGGGAAGTGTAGTAATGTGACAAGGGAAAACACATGGAGAGATACTGGACCTTAGTTTCTCTTAATCAAAAATGACGATCAGACAAAGTGTCCATCCATTCCTGTGACTTCAGTGGAGGCGTGGAAGGAGAACGCATACTTTGAAAGGTGTACATCCAGGAACAGGTCCAAGCCTGACCATTACCACAATCTGGAGGCATTTGGATTCGCTAGGGTAGTGTGTCCCATGACAGAGATACACAGCTGGGTTGACACAGACACCTTCTTGAAGCCTTGACTTGGGCCCATCACTGGTGTCAACCAGCCTCCACAGGTTAAACAAAAAGGAAGTTTATCACATCATCATATATTCTATTCCAACTATTTTATGATTGTTCTCAGCATAATATATTAAAATATTAGGTAAAACTAGTAAGATCTACATCTCTAGAGCTTCCCTTTATATATAATGATGTTCTCCTATGGGTAAAATTCTCTGTGTTGAGAAGACCAAATCATCAGGTTACACATTTACCACATAGGGTTACTGAAAGGATTACGTTTGTCTCCCCATCTTTGAAAGGGAATTCCTCTATATTATACAATTCTTTAACGCTCTCTCATCCGAATGCTTTTTGAAGCAGTGCTGTGCTACAGCTGTGTGTATGAATTGCTTCCTCAGATTGCGAAAATACTCATACGTTTCAGAGAAGTGATAATAGCCAGAGCAACATAGCTATTCTCTTAGCCTTAACCTATAGAGGCTATGCAGCCTAGCTTGCATTACTGAACTCTAACCTCAGGTAATGCTGACTCTCATTCAGAAAAATGAAGAACTGCCTGGAGCCCCTATCCAACCCCACTCCCATGAAATGCTCCTTAAAAGTTTGGAAAATAATGAGCTCAGTAAATCTGAATTCCCATTGCTGGCCTGCCTGACTCTTGACTCTAACTTTCTTCTGTTATTTGTGGCTCACCTGCAATATTTAGAAATTACCAGGAGAGCGTATTGCAAGGACGCTGCCCAAGTTACGTAGCCACAGCCATGGAAATAAGCTTTACTCTGCTGTGACTGGCCACCATTCAGTCACACCTCCTCCACAGGTATGCCCTGTTGGTAAAGATAGTATACATTTCACAGCTTAAACGGGTGGGATTTCAAATGGTAAATTCAATCTTCAGCCCAGCAAAGCACATGCTTGATTTTAAGCACATCACTATTGCTTAAAGGCAACTGGACTATTTGGATGGTAAAACTGAAATATGTGCTTAGAAGTGAAAAGCTCCACAAAACCAATAAACAACTTAATGACATGCAAGATCAGTTTTCTTTTAAAAACAACAGAAAAAAAAAAACCCTAAACAAAACCAAACCAAACCCCCCCTGAAACAAGAAAACAATCCCCCCACCAAAACAGCCTCAGACCCAGACTTTTTTTTTTTTTTTTTTTTTTTTTCAAGCCAGCTCAACACCCAGCATGGGGGCTAGATTTTTCCAAAGAGCTCAGCTCCCATTTATGCTCTTAAATACAGGCCAGATTTTTATAAATGCTCACAATCTAATGTTTAGAGCTTTTTGGACATCTGGCCACTTATTTCTATGCCAGAGCTAAAGCCTTCTAGAAATCTGGTCCCAATTGTGGATGCTTGGCTCTTTTGAAAATTTCACCCCATGGAAACTACTTTTATAACAGCAATTTTTTCCCCCAAAAGGAAAAGCCATGAAATGTAATTATTTTATGTACCATGTCCACACTTCTAATATAATTGCTGACACTTTTTCTTTTGCCTGTTAAAAGTACCAGACAAAATAATATTTCCCCCTCCTTCTCAAAGCATTTGGAGCCTATATACCTACAGAAAGATGAAAGAAAGTTTTATTATTACATGATATTGCTTCAAGACTGAACGGAGGAGTTGCATATAGGAAGAGACAGGGAAAAGCTATTCCGAATGAATGGATATCATAGCAAGAGCTGATGTTCTATCACTTGTAACAGAGTCAAGTGTCTTAGAAATACTAGTAGAAATAAAAAAATAAATTTATCTGAGAAGGCCTTGGAACTAATCAAACTATGGAATCTTCTTTTCCCTTGCAAAAATGTAACTGACCCTTTATTTTTTTATATTTGCCCCTCAAACATTATTGTTATAATTGCTGTCCTGCTGTGAACAAAGACCAGTCAAGCTACCCCGAGAGAAGCATCTTTACTGATCCCTGCAGCACTGCATATCACATCGGGGCTACTGATCTCTCCACATAAACAGAATGCAAGTGCCTAACTGCTAGATATAAATGTAATAGCACCATTGAAATGCCACTCGCCCAAAGTGTGAGGAAGCATGCTTACGTGTCTAAACATCATTTTTACTGAACAACCCGCAATGGATGTTCTAGTGGGAAGCTTGTATGGGAACAGTTAAAAGGCCGCATTTTCCAGCTGAAGAGACATATAATGAAAATTAAGTAGCATCCTAATCCATCATCTGCTGTCTCTTCCTCTACTTCATTCCTTATCAATAATCAGGCAGTCATAAATACTGGAGGTGGAAGACACCTATTAGATCATGCAATTCATCTCCTTGCCAAGACACAGACATTCCCTCCAGTGACCCTCCTCCTAGACATCTCCCAAAGCTATTTCAGCCATTGCAGATGGCAATGATTTCATTGCACCCTGTCAGAGACTGCATCCACAGCAGAAATATTTTCTTGTCTTCCAGAGCCAGCCTGATGATTCTCTGACGGCATCCTTCATACAGGGCTGCCATCTCCCCTTCCAGTGCTGGAGCACCAGAGCAAGCAGCTGCAGTGCCAGCACCTACCAGACCCAATTCCAGTGGAGACATGCTGGCAGCAACAGCCCTTTCCTGGAAATTCCTGCCTGCAAGCTGGGCTCTTTCCAGCAACCAGTAGAAATGCAGGGGGGGAACAGCTCTCCTGGTGCACCATGGCTGCCCTACATCACAGGTGCAGGAGCAGAGCCACCACATCCATCTGTGCATAATGATAGGGAAAGAGGAAACAGGTAGGTGTCGGCAGCCCTCTTCAGCTCCTCCCCACCATCTGTCTCCACTCATGCCGTGAATGAGAGGATTTCACCTATATCTTGTAAAGCCTGGATTATAAAGTATGGGCCACTGCCAGCTGCCATCCAGCAACAAGGAACTCACCTTTTCCTGAATTTCAAGACTCACTTTTATGCTTAAGTACTTATGGCCAAAGTAGCAGTTTGGTAATTAAAATGCACCCTAGGGAGCATATAGGCAATTAAATCAAAGAGAATGATTAAAAAATAAATACCAATTACCTTGCCTAACTATTAAGGGTAGGAGAGGCTATCCAGGAACCTATATTTACACCACAAAGATTATTTATAGCCTTAAAGCAATGTTACCACATGCATGCAGAGTTGCTCTTATCTTAGTTGGATGGAGCATCAGGCAGCCTAAGCCCTCTAGGGCTTTTCAGTCTTACCATACCAACATCTGAACCTCGTGATGGGCCCGGGGAGGTAGGTGTGCACCCAGCGGCACTGTCATTACCCCAGTGCACAGTCACTGTCATTCAGAGACATGGTGCGAAGGCCTGAGGGGAAAGGGGTGTGGTGGAGTCAAAAAGGAAAGTCTGCCTTTTGGAAAATAGGATTTGATTAGTAGATTGGAGTTGTTGCACATGACTGGGAAACCTGAGCCTTGCCCCCAGTTTGAAAGTGTTTGAACTTACTTCCCAGGAGGAATGCTGTTCCCTCCAGCTCATCTTCCCATCAGGAGGAACAAGACAGTCATCTACGTTCAAAAGACCAATTTATGGACCTAAGTACAAGAAACTGTTTCTTGGCTCCAAGTAAGAGTTTTTAAAAGCTGCTTGACTCAAGGCTGCAGGTTGGCAGCTACGTATGGCAGTGATGGAAGGTTTCATGCGTATGCTCTATGGAGCATTTATGTTTGGTTTTGGTAACCCCTCTGCCACCCAGCTCAGTGTTGGAACTGTTGTGACACACAACTTGTTTGATTTAGGTGGACCTTGACTTGGCTTTTTGCTTGTGGAAATGAATACCTCCCAAGCCCCTTTTAAACTCCAGTTAGGTTTTCTCTCTGTCTCTCTCCCTGCTCCTCCACCCAGCTCTCCTGCTGTTTTCCACCAAGATAACAACTTTTGTACTAGCAACAAACAGCCCTGATACTGCTTTCTTTAAAAGCAAGCTTTCCTGAGTTACTTTTCTCTTCCAATGTGCTTGTTCCACCTTGCTGTAATACCAGTAGTTTCCAAAGTAAAATAAAAACAAAATTTTCATAGTGATGGAGCATACAGTACTTGTAAGATGCTTAACTGTGAGTGAGAGCATAAATTGATTGTTGAGCTACATAAAAATTGATTTTCCTTTTTTTTTTTTTTTTTTTTAAATGACACTTTGTATAATAGCAGCAAGCCTGACATATTCCTGAGGAATTATGCCAGAAAACACATACCATCTTTCTCATACATTTCTGTGGGTTCTGAGACAAGATGTTTTACCCATATCTATATGTAACCCAAAGGGCTTTCCCTGTTCCCACAAACTTGCTGCACGCTATTTTCTGGAATACTCCATAATGAAAATAATAAACAGTGGTGCATTTCTACCATACCCAATACGTACAGAAACTGAGGGGTTTTGGAGTGAAAAGCTAATTAGCAATTTCACTATGATTTAGGTGACCCATGTAAACAAAGCCGTTTTTAAAATTGACATAAAATTGGCTTTATCTTAAATTGAAATAGCTGCTTAGTGCCAGAGCAATTCTGTGAGATTGCTACTGTGAAACTAGTGATAATACAGTGTTGGGATGGTCAACATTTCACAGAGTGAAGCACTTAGCCAAAAGATATAAATAATACTTGCTTGAGCTCTCACCTGGAGCTGGTTTGAGAAAGAGATAATTTACTCTCATTACCCATCCAGTTTCACTGGGAGCTATACCACTGGCAGATTATAAGGACAGGACTGACTTGCTTTCTTCTTTGGGCTTCACCAGCTCATGTGGCTACCTCAAGTGGGAGGACTGTTAGTGGGAACAAGGTACAGAGATCTGAAGGCTGGCACTGCCAGAACAGTAGAGAAAGCCATATCCTTAAAAGCCAACATTTCTGCTAAATGTGATGATTTAATGGGTGATTACTAGATTTATTTCCTTGGAATTCCTCTAGAAATTTTTTTTAACATCTGAGTAAACTTTATGGTGCTTTTGCATAGACTAGTTTGCATCTTGAAAGGAACCACCACCAGGACAAGCTACCTCAAGATGTTTTGTTGCTGAGGTTCAGGGGGATATGGTAGGCTTGGTGTGAAAAGCTGCTAGCAAAACCAGTGCCTGTTGGCTCTGATCAAGGAGGGACTGCAGGAGGAGACCTTCCAATCTGGACTGTGGTATCTACCAGAGAGTAGTGCATGGGCCTTCCAGAAACAGAATGTGTCCCAAGGAGAGCAGCACTCAAGAGGCAGAACTCCAGTCCTGCTCTCAGATACACCCTAGGCAGGGTTGCATGAGATGGATAGACAACTTGTAGGAAATTCATGACTGGGTATCATCGAAGTGCCATTGAAAACTAAAAGAAAAGCAAAATAAACCCAATATGCTACTTGTAGATGCATCTGCAGCAAACACCTGATTGCATTTTCATTTACAAAATTGTTTAGCCCTATTTGCCATGGGAAGCCTGGCTTCTTTCACTGCATTTCTTCTCAGAGAAACCAGCCTCTGAATACCACAGTGACACGGTACGCATTCGGCAGGGCATCGGTCCCATCACATTAGGCTCCGTCACATCACATCAGTTGATGTGACTGACAGAACCCGACGTCTCATGTCACAGCAGGGCACATCGCCCAGCACCATGAGTTGCAAAGACACACTTTCTAACAAAGTAAAATAAAGATGAATTGAAATGATGTTGGGTGGGGGAACACTCTTAAGGTCTTCCTGGTCAAAGCAATCTAACAGCGAGCTGTATTCCAGTTTGTTAATTTTGAGTAAAATGGGTGACTTACTAATATATTCTGTGTAATTAGTTACTTCAGAAAGGCTGGTTTTATTAAAATGTAAAAAAAAAGGAAATGAAGAGGCAATAGTTCTCTCAGTAAATACTTTCTATATGTGTGTGCATTTAAGCTTGGTAGGCATTAAGCTAGTTACATGTGTTTGTTTGTTGTATGTTATTATATCCCCATGCACAGGTAGACAACTGGATAGAATGCCTGTAGACACGAGGAAAACAGATACAACCCTGCATCACACATAACATTTTGGGGCATCTGGACAATTCACACTCCTGTATGTGAAAAAGCTGTTAGCACCATACTCAGGTGTATTGGGTGTGTGTGAAATGACTGCCTTGTCCCCAGGCTGGGCACCTTTTTCAAGTTACAGGTGTCTTCTGCTTTTTATGTTAGCCTGCAAGGTGCTCAGCAGGTCCTCAGGACAGCCTTTCATTTCCATTTGGCTTAGTGACAGACGTACCTTCTTAAATCCATTGTTACCCCTTTTTTTTTTGTTGTTGTTGTTCTTCTGACAGTTAAAACCTAGCTCAGAGCTTTCTTTTCTGTTTGTTCAGTGGGTGATGGAGGGAGAGTGGATCAGCTCTAGTGCCCTAACGTACTGTACTGCTGAAACCCTGAAAATAATGAAATGTAAGTATAGAAGCAAGTACTTATATATTATGTAGTGTATATATATTGCCTACTGATAGAGCACTGATAAATACATTTTACAAGAATGCCTACATATATCTGTACATATTAGCAATGTTATGATCATCAGACGCTCTGCAGTCCAATTATTCTTAGAGGATTAGCAGTGCAATTATTTTTTAGTCTACAGTTTGCATCCTCCATTCTGACTGGACACCTCACACTCTTTTTACCTTACACTTACTTGCATGCTCTCTGTTTTCTGACACGCTTCCCCCATGCCTCACATTCATGCACCCTTTTGTCACAGTCCCTTCAGACCCATCCCTTCATTCCTCCTCAACCACTCTCAAAGTAATTTTTCCCCTTGGCACTCCAGAATCTCTTCTGCTTCCTCCATTAGTTTATTGCTTACTACTGCAATCGCTGTCTATGGAAATCAGGAGAGGGCCCCCTACCCTGAGTCAAGCTGCATTTCCTCACTGCAAGCAGTGCAAGTGGCAGCTATCATCATTAGGGTGGTCAGCCTACCTCTCCCTGGGAGAGCCTTCCACAGAGGACAGCCAGCCCTTGCTGAGATGGGCTTGGCGCCCGCCTTGGAGGGAATAACAGGCAGCCACTGCTCTTCTGGAAGAGGGAAACAATCTTAACCTTGAAACTGATTATTTGACCTCAGCCTTTACAAAGAACAGTCACACCAAGCTCCTGAGATGCCTGGTAAAGGGAGCTTCAGGAGTGTGAAAAGGTCACACGAAGGCACTTTTCCCCACTCCTGTTTGCAGGTGTTTAGAGCAGCTCAGCCTGTTGGCCTTGACAACTAACTAGCTGAAATCACAATGTGTCTTTCTTTCTGTTTCATTACAGTGTTTCATGAGTTTCCTTCCTTTATTTTTCTATTTTGATGGCATTCAGGACTTCACGTCACCCTTCCATCATTAAATGCTAATTTGCAGTGCATTAGCTGAGTAAACAGTTATATAAAAATCAACTCAAACTTGGCTATTTGTGACAGTTTTTAATTAAATACTCATTTATTCTGAGGCTAAACTGTGATGTTTGGCTAGAGCTTTTCCACAGAAACACTGGCCTGCCTAAAGTTTAAGTAAAATATATATAGTCTGGAAAAAATCTTTGAGATGCTTTGAGTGTCTATTACCATTAGGGACAGAAAGACAGCCTTTCATTTTACCTGAACACTCTTTCTCTGGTTTTGCTTTCCTGTGCCTGCAATAAAAATATTCTCTAATACTTTAATAATAGGAAAGTAAAGGTGGTTTCTGTAGTCAGATCCATACTGTTGAAGTAAAACCTGCCAGGCAATACTCCTCAGCATCAGACCTTGAACCTTGCTGATACTGAATTTTTAGCACGGGCTTTTCCATGGTTTTGGGCTTGCTTGCTCCACCAGCCAGTACCACCCCAAGAAATTCCTAGGCACATTTCAGGAGATTTTGTGGGGCACAGACCATCTCCAGTGGGCTGTCTGCATGCAGCTGTCCTGTTTTAGAGAGTAAGGGAGCTTAGGGAGCATTTTGGGTAGTACAGGGCATTTTGTGCTAGTTGATGTTATCGCCAGAGCGTGGTCCCCCATCTGCCCAAACTGCCTGTGCAGAGGCTGCCCACGTTGGTACCTGAGCTGACTCCAAAGTTGCACTGATGATTCAGCTGCTGTCACTGGCAGCAGTGGGAGCTGCCAGGCACTCAGAGCTGTTGTCATCAGGCCAGACATGCACAACTGTATTTAAGAAGCTGAGAGTTGTAAAATGTTGATTTATGTGTATCTGGTTCCATAAAGATATATACAGATGCATACAGAAGGCAGTTTTGAAATTCAGCAGTAGAGAACGGTTACGGTGCAGTGATTTGTGAAACACTGGAGCTGCACCCTGAGAAGAAGAAAACACCACCCTAGCTTGGTGGCCCTGGTGTTCTCATCTGACAGCTTTGGTAGTCAGCACTGCCTGCAGTAGGTATCTGCTCATAGTGCAATGGATAAAACAGTAGTTGTTTTAATTTGTATTGTCACATACACTGGGATTTTCCAAGATAATCTCTAAGGGAATATACAACCCAATTCAATAAGATATTGTGACTGTATCTCCCTTATGGTCCTTTGAAATCCACTTTTAGAATATTTTTTTCCTTTAGTATAGAAATGCTCCAGAAAAATATTTATAGTCAAAGGCTGCTTGATTACTTTTTAAAGCTACTCTATTAATGTCTCAGAACAAGATATAAAGTTGAAATTGCACTATACCTTCATGCATATGCATGATTATTCAGTCATCCATGATGTGCACCTACTATATTGCAAACAGCAGTTATCCTTTTCCTAAGTAGACATGAGTATGTGAAAATGTGTGATGGTAGACTTTTTCCTGATGTACTCACCCCATTTTCCTGATGATACTACTATTATAAACTCCACCAAGTTGTCTTTTGGTTTTTTTAACTCAGCATTTTAATGTAAGCCTTTTTGTTTCTAAAATAGGTATCCTAAGACTGAGGGGAACATTACAGTCAGCTTTTCTGTATTTAATTTTGTATAACCATAACTTTATTCAATCTGACATAATTTCTTAAGGTTTTATTTTTCCGTTTGTTAGACATTTACATTACATTTTTGATATGTTTTTTTAGACATATTACAGGGTAAAAGAAAATTGCAATTTTGCTTACTTCCAAAGAAAGTGTATAGGAGTAACACCTGTATTGCAAAGACAAAGGATATATTTTCTGAAGATTTTATTTTTTAAAAAAATATTAATTTATGCTTAATTGATTAAAATGGATATTTAATATATATAGGTTTTTATAGAAAGTAGTTCTTTTTTCCTTGAATGATTTCAGTGTCAGAAAATTAGATATGAAGCAGTAAATGTAATAACAAATCTGATTCCTTGAATTCATCAGAATCACCTGAACCTAATGATTTCTGCCACATGTCAGGGTATTTATAAACTTTCTTCATTAGTTATTAGAACTGAATAGTCCTCTTTTCTTACTTATTGGTAGATAATTTTCTATGTCATAGAATTCCTTCAGAAACAAGCTTCTTTCAAAATCGCTTCTATCCTCTGATCATTAGAAAAATGGGGGTTTTTAGAATTCAAATTGACTAAAATTAAGCCAATTGATCCCATAAAAGATGAGGAATAACCTAGATACTTCTTATTTGGTTGTTGCTGTAGATTTTTCTTAAGGTATCATGAACATTAGCATCACATTAGCTGACTTAAGATACATGTTTTTTAAGCTAAACTTCACCAGCACAAATTTAGTATTTCTGATGTTCCTAGAATCTAAACCAATAACAAATACATTCCAAGATTTGACTTTTCTAAGGAAGATCCACCTGGAAAAGATCTTTAAATGACAAAGAAAAGATTCAGGGGTATTAAGGGATAGCTTTTTAAAAGTCAGCTCCTAAAATGGGAGTTATACACAGAAATTTTACAGCACTACAAAGCTCTCCTGCTTTCTCTCTGAAACAAAGATGGTTAACCTACCTATCTGAAACAAATGTTGTTAAACAGCTGTTCCTCAATCATTTTGTGCTAGTGAAAGACAGAGAAATGCTAGGCAGAAAGCAAATATTTAAACCTATTTATTGATCTGCATCACAAATGAAAGTGACATGAAGTTTGTTCTTGCTGTTCTAGCAGGTCACTTTCTTCCCCATTACAATTAATTTGGTTAATAACCCGGCTAAAATAATTTTCTCACCCACAGTTACAGGTGAAACAAAAAAAGATGTTAAGAGTCTTGCAAGATGGAAAGAGGCTAGTGTTTCTTCATTATACTTTATAAACACACATCACCTAAATAAAAATGAATGATGTGGTAAAGGATTTTTTCAGTGTGTGTTTGGGCTGAATGTATTACTTACAAATGAATTATGCCGGTCATTACAAATATGTGCTGACAATATCTCTGCAAGACAAGAGCATTGATATTGCCAACACCGGGCTTTCAAAAATCTCGAGTCAGGTCACAAAATACTAAAAGTGGATTAAAACCCAATATTTTTTTTTTTTTAAATGAAAAGAAAAGAAAGGAAGAAGCTTAAAGATTTATTTGCTTGTCTTTTTGATTGTGGATCCCAAAGACCCACAGCTTTAACTTTTTCTCTATAGCTGAATGGTCAAGAAATGCACTGTATTTTCTTTCATTTAGCAGACATTATCTTTTAACCACTTGACTGTAAGAATTGTTTTTAGGAAAAAAATACCCAAATACCCTGATCTTTATAAAACTGGTAATAAAAACTTGTAAAAAAAAAAAAGAGATGGACATGACACAGTGTAAATGCTATGGATTTCTAAGTGAATATGGTGCGCTTTGTAGGTTTCAACTATTTTACTAAGATAATTTATTTTCTTTCTCCGCTAGTAAAGCCTTAATTAGTGAATCCCTGTTTCATGAATTCAGGTAAATTCAGTGGGGTCCAAGAGCATGTCTAGTAGTGGTACAAACAAACCTAACCATGTCACAACATGAAAATATGTAGTCCAGATTTATCACCCGGCTGGTGATGATCAAATAGATTTTTGCATAGATCTGTGTGATCTGTGGGAGAAATGTTGATGGACTGCAGTCCCCAACATCTCCTGCGTGTCAGGCGGGTGTGCTTTGTCTGCAAAGGAAATCATTGCTGATGGAGAAAAATGTCTCTGGAAGGTTCAATTTAAACACACCCAACAACCAAGAAGCTGGGTCCATGTGGTGTGATTGCTGCGTGGCTGGTGGCATTTCACCTGTGCCTGCTCAGTCCTGCTTAGGAAAGCACCTAGCACAACCAACAGCGCTCAGAGGAATGGCAAAGCCAGCACACGCCAGCTCTCCGAGGTCTGACCTGCAGCGTGATCTCATTCTGAGCGGCATCCTGCTGGCTGGAGTAGCCTTGCCTGTACTATAGCATTCCCGTACAAAGGGCAGCCTGGGCACGCTTCCTCTGATCGCATCTCTGTGCCAACGCCCTCCTGCTCCCACGCAGCCACACATTGTTCTGCACACCCCATCCTGCTACCGAGGGCATTTCTCACCGCCTACCTGACCACACGAAACAGAACTTTCCCCATTAAGGAAAGGTATGTATTTTACAAGATGCAGCTTTACTTTAAAAAAGACCAGATCTCTTCCTCTGGATGTTGTGAACCAGGATGGGGAACTGATGTCTGTGGAGGTGACACGGCAGGGTAAGACACTCACGAATTATGAGTGCAGATGTCAGTTCCAAGTGACATGTTTTCCATAACCTACTGCCTCTCTTTGTTTATCCATCAAATACAATCTATAAAGCAACTGCTCATCTATTTAGTCTTGGGTAGAGCATAGAAATGCAAGTCAGACCTCAAATTTAGTTTGTCATTTGCCTTCTCAAAAGGAGATGTGATTTATGTTTATAATAAAGTATTTGAAATGTCATTTAATAGGAAAACAAATGGCAGTTGGATTCCCATGAGCAAGAAGAAGGGATTGTGGAACTTTGAATTAAACGGTTTTATCTTATCACACTTTAAGTTACATATTTTTATTCTAATTGTAAAAATTATCTGCCTTGACATATCTTTTCCATTATTTTTGTTAAAGGGTATTCATCAGCGGTGTTAATGATGACACAAAATTTTAATATATGCATTAAACATTTAAGTTTTAATATGTTAACATGACACAGGATGTGAATAATAACAATGTTTTATATATGAAGTGAAAACATATTTTATGTTGGAAATAGTTAGAATGCCTGGCAAGTGACTTATATCCATAACAATTTCATTTAAATATTGCTTTTGCACCCCATCTATCTTAGATGCAATTTTATAGTCCTTTTTAAAAATTCATTTCAGCATGACCTCTTTGAGGCTGCAACTTAGTGCCTCTAGCCTACATATTCAATTGCACTTGTACTTGTTCCTATTCAATTACCTTTCAAAGTGCAGAAACCAGCAAGTGCCCAGACCTGAACTGCATTTACCATTCTGGGACTCTTCAGGAATTACAACTTCTGTGCGGTTACACAGTAATAAGGGTAAAAGGCAAGAGGAAATCCATCAAATTGCTAAATATGATGGTCTACCAGATTTGATTTAGATCTTCATCATTTGGGACCTCTTGGAACAGCCAGGTAGTTCCTAATATAAGATTATGTTCCTTTGAATATCAGAAGATTATGATGTATGTATACAATGGCTTTCCTTTTATTTCCTCATATCATTCTGTCCTGTGGCTTAGCAAGTATCCCAACAGCATTAGGGCAAGGGATATCATTGAAAGGATACATCTTGAAAGGAAAGGAAATGTTTTGGTGTTTTAATCTGCCTAAACAGGAAAGTAATTTACAAAAAATTCTGCATAATTTCCATCCTGTACTAGCTAATTATCATAAGATCAAATTGGGCTGACAGAATGAAAACTATTCTCTGACCTTATACACAGCATAAATTCAAGGCTAGTTTTCATTCATGACAGTGTATACGCTTAAACAGATCTTGCTGTACCCCAGAGGTTCAGACTTCTAACCCGCTCAGGCAGCAATGCACGTAAAAAAAAAAAATACCAGAAAACAAGTATCATATTGATACCAAGCATCTTTTGGAGTTGCAAACAGGCTCCCTGTATGGTGCCCATTCTCAATAGCTGGCTGAGAATTTACAGCTCATCACCAGGCACACGCTTCTCAGAGACAGCCGCAGATAGTGCTGTCCAGCAGCAGGCTGGCTCCCCTGCCACCCTGATCTCCAGCACATCTGAGAAGTCAAGGAGGCAGGCCAGGAACACCACCAGGGAAGGGCACTGGATACCTGCACATCCCACCTGGAAAAAAATTCTTCCTGCAACAAGGCTGAGATTTTTTTCTCTAGATCGAATTCCAGTTGAGTGTGGTTGTGTGAAGCAGCAAGCAATGGAGAGATACTGGAAAAATCATCCTTTCAGAAACATAGCTTAAGAGCTAGTACTGAATATGCAAATATTAACATGCAGATGGGATATGTTTTTATCTTTAGAAATACAAGCTATAATTTACTTCTATGTTTATTTGTGTCTGGTATGTAATGTCAAACATTTAAAATATTTATGTTCATGTTGGTTCTAGTCCAGCCCTTTGAGCTTTCCTATTTGTATCTTTTAAATGAAATTCCTTGTTAATGAGCTACAGTAAATGTATTTCAAAAGATGGATTTTCTTCTGCATGTTATACCTGTATACATTTTTTTAAGAGCAAAAATGAATGGGTCAACATTTATTTTGAAGGAAAGGTTTATTCTACTTATTATTTACTTTTTTTTTTTTTTTGTTACCTCATTTTAAAAAAGGGTGAAAATAAGTTTACAAGGGTCAGAAGGATTGTTCTGCCTCTGCAGACAATTCACCTAGAGAGGCTCAGTCACTGATGGAAAATTGCAAAATGGAACTTCTTTTTTTCCTGTGGTGAATAATTTATGCTTGGGAATGGTTTCATCACCGAACACTCTTCAAGTCATTAAACTGAACTGAAGAAAATGGGGTGAAGTCATCATCAGAGAAGGTCAATTTATGGAAATACTGTTATCTCTTTCACAGTATTATTAATACCTACTGACACCTCCATGTTCGGTGGGGCAAAGCCAATCATTAGCCTATATGGTATAAGTATGGTCTCAAACACACGCTCACAATGAGGACATCGTTACTGTAAAAGTGATCTGAATGCAGCAGCTATGAGAAGAAGACAGAGGGAGAAAGAAGGGAGAGGCAGCTCTTGATCTGAGAAACCCATCGACGTAAAACTTAATTTTTAGCAGGCTGCTGTATTTCTTGCCATGGGTCCACATGGTGCTATCGTTACCCATTTGTAACTGTCTATCGGTATCTACACAGCAGATCGCTTCGATGTCTGAAGAACAGCCAGAAGATTTGTTTTTAATTTTAGGAAGAATTAACTTGGCTGAGCGTTAAAAGGAAAGGCTATTTGATTCCCTTTGAAATGTATATAATGATAACATTTACAACATGTTACCCTACTAATGTCTATTTAAAGCGCATTGTCACCTGGGAAAAGTTTTCTTCTGCAAGTCCTACTGTTTTAGAACCAAATGGATTGCATGTAGATTACAGACATGTTTATCTTTACAAAGTGTCTGTCATGACTTGAAGGTTCAGATATGGCTGTTTTGTTAGCAGGATTTTTGGCACTGGCAATCACAAACAGTGCAAGTTAAAGAATTTTCTTAACTGAAAATGCTATTCCTCTGCATGAGTTTAATAGGATACAATGCTTCAGTGACAAGGTTATATATAGTCCCTTTAGATCTGAAATCTGATTTAGAATCTGAAAATTCTACATGCAAACAAATTAATGTGATTGTGTCCCACCTGTGTATCATAATATTTAGAATGAGTGTATAATTGATGGACATGTAATGGTGTATGTATTTAGTAGGTATTTATTAAGCCACTAAATTTGACTTGCAATTTTTACAAATCTGATGACAATGGAAGTGCACATTGCTGTGATGAAACATAACAAATCTCAGTCCTGAACAACACAGAATCTCCTCTCGTAATCAATACAGATCATGGCTTTTATTTCACAGGGAGATGAACTGTCCCTTTATTTTCTGAGAAAGGTAGAAAGGGTTTAATCGGGTTTTGGGTTTGTGTTTTTTTAGATGGAGCATTCCAAACTGGAATACAAATCCCGAATGAGCTATCTGACACTGACATGCTCAGTAAGAGCTGCTGAATGCACTGAAATTTTAAGTTAATTACTTAAAAAATAAATATGGATTTAGGATAATTTAAGAATATTATTTTCTAAGTGATTTAGCATTAGCACCATAGAAATGCAGCAATGAAAAGCATCTTTAAAAGTCAGCTAGTCAATCTCCCTGCTTTGAGAAAAGGTCAAATATACTCAGACCATCTATCTGATCTTTATCTAATCTGTTCATATAAGTCTTCAATTATAAAGTTAAAGAAGTTTCCTAGGCAGCCTTTTCTACTTCTTAACAACCTTTGCAGCTGGAAAGTTTTTCTTTAATGTGTAACTTAATCTAATCTTATTTAATCTAATCTAACCTCTTTCTCCCTTTTGAAAAATTAAAAAAGTGATTTCTTTCCTATGTCGGATGAACATGGAGAGTAACTGATGGCCATGCTCTTTATAACATCTTTTTTACATATTAAGAGATGATTACTGAATTAGTCCTCAGCCTTGTCTTTTCCAAACCAAACAAACCTACTTCTTTCCACCTTCTGTCACGTTTTTAAACCTCCTAGCAGTGTTTCTGCTTCTGCCTGCACTCTAGTTTGTCTGCATCTTTTCTTAAAGTGCCATGCTCAAAACCAGGCTGCGTATTTTAACTGAAGCCCTATTACTGCTACACAGGACAGAATAGAGACCTCCATCTCTTACTTACAACATGCCACTTAGCATGGTCCAGAATCACACTGGCCTTTTTACTCCACATAGTGTTCAAATATATTATATTTTTCAATTCACCATTACTGCCAGATTATTTTTTTTCTTAGCCATCTTACATTTTCAGTTGTTTTCTTCCTTCCCAAGCATAGCTCTCCTTAGAATTTCATATTGTTGGCTTTGGATTATTTCGGTAACATTTTAGGATTGCTGCGAGTACTAATCTTGTCCTCCTGAGTGCTTGGACTCCCTCCTAGAAAGATACCATCTGCCAGTTTTATGTGTACTCCTTAATCCCTTGTCCAAGTCAGTAATGTGGCTGTTCAGTAGACTGGCCCCAGCACAAATTTGTTGTGTGAGTTTTATAGCAAGCTGCTAAAAATGACAAAGTTTAGGGTTTATTTTGATTGGAATCCTTCACTCCATTCATTCATAACTACCAACCTAGCTCCACGCATGAAGGCTTGCATCTTTATGATTTAATTCTTATGATTAAGTTCTTTTACAGATGTCAGCATCCATAAGTAGCTGTGTCAAAAACAACAAGTCTTTCATAAATTGCACATAGAAACAATAGTGCCATTGCTTTTGCTTTTTAGTTTTTCTTCAGTCCTTTCCAGGAGAAAAATGCTAACTACATAGGTCTTTTGTCATGTTCTTTTTGCCCTGATTTATGCCACACCTTTGTGGAGAGGCTTGGAAATAACTTTTGGGTTTAGCACTGAAATTATAGCTCATGATCCATAATGTCTTATAGCATCTCAATATGAACAGGTAAAACTGTCACTAGCAGAGTTTCTATACACTGTACAAAATGTTCTTTCCTTACATATGGCATACAGTAATTACAAAAAATGGGAGTGTAGATGTATGCATAAGTATGATACTTGTTTTGCACTTGGGATTTGTGTTGAATAGGATTGCCAAATCATAAAGTAGATTAGTTTGGAGTAGCACTGCTTATATATTTCACCCTCTAATTTACCCACAATGCAATCAGTAAAATTGTACAGGAATAATGCACCTGATTCACTTAGGTGTTTTTTTAAATACTACTGACTGACCGTCTCTCTGGGTGCTCAAATGCCTTTTCATATCTGGCCCCTAATAAATAATGAAATGTAGATGTTGCCCTCAGCTTACCAGCTTTGCTTTAGCATTGCCTGTATCCTGACTGTCAACTGGATTTAGCATATTTGCATAATTATGTCTCATTCATTCACTACTAGATTTATTTTAAACAAGAAAGGGAAATCCAAACCAAACAAGGAAGCAGGGAACAGCCTGTCTGCATGAAGCATTTAAATGCATCCTGCTAGGCACGTTTGAGCAGATCCTATTTATGCATTTAGTTTGGAAAAAAGTAAAACATTTAAGGTAATTAAAATAATTCTGAATTCAATTTTAAATCCTGCTGGGAATTATTTAGTATTCTATGAGAAACAGGGGGGGGGGGGGGGGGGGGGGGGTGTGTGCGGAGCGGGGAAGGAGGGTAAATAATCTTTTCCCGGTACAATATAGATATAGTCCTGCTGCTATTGAAATGTGTAACAAAACTTCTGGGGTCTTTTGGAAAAGTGGCAGATAACTTTGCATAGGCCTGAATTTTAAAAGAATCTAAAGCAGTTCAGTGAGTGAGAATCCTCTTTAACTAACAGGTTGATGGTGGCCAAGGCTGCATATAATAAAAGTTTTGCTTTTGCTAATTTGGGGATAAGAAGCTTGGAACAAATCTTGACATCTGCTGCAGGAACAGAATTACTTCTGTCATTGCAGACAATGCACAGTCAAGCCAGGGTTTAGTATAACTTTGCAGCGACATACTCTACAAACGCACAAGAAAAAAAGAACATAGCTTTGCACAGATATGGAAGAAGGATTAAGGAAGGTTAATCTAGCAGGGAGACATAAAGCATTCCCTTTCTAAGGGATCCAGAAGGAAAGAACAGAGGAGAGGAGAAAAACTTAAAAGCAAAGGGGGAAAAAAATGTGAAAAAAGTTTTTTCTTTCTTCTGAAATCTTGAGGTCTCAAGCTGGCGAATTTACTCCCAGACCATAAAAACAATGGCTATAACAGAAGCACAGAAAATATGCCGCATTTCAGGGTCTTGTATTTCAGAAGAACACCTGGTTTGTCCTTCCACCTTTCTGATGGGAACAACTATACCTACATTAAAGCACCTTCCCAACGCATTTTTAAAAATCTCCACTGTCGGGTGAAATTCAAGAGCTTCTCTTGGCAACATATCCCAGTGTTTCATTACTTTTATCACTTTTTCCCTGAAGTCTAAACCTAAGCCTCTTTTCCTTGAAATGACTTCTTCCTTTATCTTCAGTGGACATGAAAAGATGTTTTTCACTCTTTTGTAAACAGCCATACTGTTACCGTGGTCCCCTCTAGTTTTCTTTAGCTGTTGCTTTTGACCACCACCAGACGTGCAGTCTTTCCTTACAGCCCATGTGCTCTGGATTTCTTGTAATTCTCATTGCTTTCTCCTGGGCCTCTCTCCAACTAATTTGAATCTTTCCCTATCTCTGAGGCTTGAGTAGGTACCTAGATGGAAAAGGAAAGATATGGCCTTTCACATATCTTCTATTAAACCTGTAAAATCCAAGTGATTTCTTTAAAGGTGTTAGTTAAGTACGCTCCTTACCCGAAGGTGACGTTATATACTGCTTCATTGACACAGGTCATGCTTTTCTTTCACTGCTCATTTGCTATGTATCTCTCATTAATTAAGGATTTTGATAACTATTGAAGAAGTGGCCCTGACATTTTTGGCAATTGCAAGCAAAGTCCAGCAACTTGCCACTCTCCATATTAAGCCTGGCAATGAATTAATACTTTTATATGCACCAAATCAACCAGTAAAAAATAATGCTGAGTAAGAAATGGAGATGAAATCCCTTCAGAGAAATTCAGATTTGGTGCTTTAGGATTTCTAGGACTGTCACGTCAGATTTTGAGCTGTTTATAATACTAAATAATATGCTTTAATATCAAATCTATTTTCTGAAACATGACTGTGAAAACAATGGTTTTGTGGGATTTCATGGACATTGTGTCTTTGTTAATCAACACGAAATACATTGCATTTACCAGTAAGACATTAGAAATTAATTAATGCATATTTCTTCTTTATTTGCCACTCTTGGAAGCTCAGTATGTTTATGAAAGTCAAGAGCAGTTCTTTCTGGCTCACACACTTTACTACCCATCACCCAGAGCAAGCTGAGGCATGGAATATGTGCAAAATAGGTTCAAGTGAGGTTCATCACATACACTGGAGGTAAATATTCTCCTGCTATATATTAGCTAATAATTTATTTGACAATACAGAGAGCTAAATGAATGTCTCACGTCTAACAAACAGCTGTATTTGCACTCCTACAGATAATCGGTAAGCACTCAACCACAACGAATAGATTGAATGAGGCTGATAGTTCTTTACTGTAAGACTAAGTCAGAGCGCATTAATGTAACACACGGTCATACATGTGCCCCAAAAATGTGGGACACATGTGCCAACCATCCAGCCATGCTGATCTTTGGTACTCTGTCACCTTGCTCACAGTGGATTACTGCTGACAACTTGTAAATCCAGCTTGGCTCAATTCAGCTACAGTATCTGATCCTTTGTGATGCTGAATACCACTTTAAGTGATACAGACTGCTGACTGCAAGTCAGCACTTCACAGAAAATGCTCAGGAAATTGCAGAAATAAGTCCAGGGACTGCCAGCCCCTGAGAGGAGACAGGGAAAGCAAGAAGCGACTCAGAATGGTCCCCAACTTTGTTTTCTGATTTTCTCTAGTTGCTCCTGTCATCAAAAATACCACCAAAAGGATGCAAAAATCATAATTAATGGCCAAACTATGTGTGGGCCTCCTCCTGCGGTTCTAGGCATGAGGCTGTTGTGGCAAATTTAAGAAGGCAGCCTTTTTTGGGGTTGTTGTTTGGTTTTTGTTTTCTCTTTGTACGAACTGGACCCAATCTGTGCAGGCTCCAGGGTTCTATTGTTCAGTTTATTAGCCTTTCCCAAGAAGTGTAGTTTTAACCATTGAGGAGAAAGAGGCAAATAGTTCCGTTTCTCTAGAGAAATCAACTACATTATGATTATAAAGAAAAACGTGAAGCCTGAAACACTTTTCACGTTTGACTCTTCCTTTTTACTGGCTAGGTCTACAGCTCTCAAGTTCATATTCTGTAGGCAGGCGTGCACCCACACCGCACAGCTGACTGTGCACAAAACTCTTCTGCACAGTTGGCAGAATAGTTCATTTCCATCAGTCTGGCTTCTGGGACTCACTTTTCCATGCATGCAGAACAGTTAAAAGTCTCCAGTGCAAGACCAGAGTCCCAGTTGCTTTTTATGTGGATGTGGAAAGAGAGAGAATGCCAGGCTCCTGGGCTTGAGCCCGGTTGTCCTGGAAGACCAAGGTTTAAGCTCAGGAATTCAAATATGAAGCAACCAAAATCTTTCACATGTGGATGCAGGGCCTGTGAAAGATTTTTGGGAAGTTCAAGAGCAGGTTAAAATGTCCAATTAGATAGCACATAATTTTTTTCAGTATAAAACTAAAGTAGCTATCCTTTCTCTTCCAACCTACTGATAAACCGTCTTTCTGTGGGTCTTTCACTTTTTCACCACATTTTTGTCAACTGGAGGCAATTTGCATGGCTTTTTTCGTGTCTAGGTAAGATGAACAAATGGCCCTTTAAGATGTAAAAATCTAGGAATGAATGAGCAGGCAGAAGTAGCAATTGTAGCTGGGATTGCTTTATTTGTGAATAAGCTGCATTGAGATGGCAGTGGATGAAGAGAAGGGAAAAAATCTTATTTGCCATGATTGGCTGAATTAAAAAAAAAAAAAAAAAAAAAAAGGCAACAAAACCCAAAGGCATCTTTTCTAAGGAATACCAGTGAGCGAGGGATAGCAAAAATATTTTGTGGTTTAGATCCAGGGAATTTGGTCATGACAAGCATTGCCACAGGTCACTTGGCCAGCTTGTCTGAAAGGAATTTTTTTGCAAATGCATGCTGCAGCTATAGTATGGACCAGGTCAGAAAGCTCATCCCTGAAGTGTGGGTAAAGGGTATGTTGCTTGACCTGACGTGGCAGGCTGTTTCCTGGGTAACTGGCTTCCCTGGCATCTTTTATGGAAGCAATGTGTTTGATAACTCCAGGCCTTTTTGTGGGCAACTGGACTCTGTGCTCCCTTGGACAGGGATTCCTTTGGTTACCTTGGTTCCTTGCTCACAGAAGGCACAGGAGAAGAAGGGGAGAGGTGCTCCCTGTGCAGCAAAACTGAATCTGTGGACAAGCTGACTCTTCATGTTTGTGGAAACAAATACTGTGAGTACTAAACTGGGCTTTCTGAAACTCACTAGGGTTCATTCATTGCCTTTAATGATGATGATGAGACACAAACCAGACCCAGACGATTGCTAGAAAAGAAATGATCACTACTGCCATTTTGAATTACCTGTGTATAAGAAGCAGCCAGGATGAACTAGAGATGGACTGGACAGTAATGCATGAAATAATGGAATGTCTCAACATAAATAGCTAGCAATGTCTGATTTCAGCTGCTGTATATGGTCATATACTTCAAAAGGATATAGTAGGATTAAAGAATATTTAAAGAAAGAGGATTGTGATGACAGGTCTCAGGTAACTCAGACATCTAATGAAGAAATAAACTTCTCCCTTGAAAATTAGACCAGGCAATATAGTAATACAGGGTATATTCATAAGATTATAGAATGGTGAGGAGGAGTTAGACTGTGTGTCTCACAGTGCAAGGAAGAGGGAGCCCCTGGTTGAACTGTGAGATAACAAATGCACCTCAGATTGAAATGTGCCTCAGCAATGAGGCCCAGAAGACATGGAATCTGAAGAGGAAATTTCCCTGAACCATGATAAGAATATGCAAAACTATTGCACTTTTCTTCTGAAAGGCAGATTAAAACACACAAAGCTGGGTGTGAGCACGTAGTTCTTCTGACTTTGAGACCAAGATGAGAACTACTTCCATGCCAGAGTGGCAGAGAGCAGGTGCTACAGCAGTTGGGCCGCGGGTCTGATGTTGTCTGGCACTTCATCTGTTTCCACACAACACTGTCATAGCAGAGAAAGATTTAGTCTTTCATCAGAATGTGGTTGCCAGCAGCAAGGAATGGAAGGGAAACTGGCTTGCAGCAGTGTTGGAGACTGATGAAGCCACTAAGCAGTCAGCAGTGGCACAGGCTCAGGATGTGGAATCACAACCATCAGGAAGCTCCAGAAAATCAGCCAGGTTTTGTTTTCTGCAAAATCTGGACTGTCTAGTGGCCTTTCAAGCTGAGGCACTGACTTTGGAAAGAACTGTACAATGTGGCTGCCTGTGATGGCAGGAACATAATGATTTCCAGACTCCTGGATGCAGCCATTTCCATTTGTTCCTGCATTCACATGCCCACACATAATAGTTTGTTCCTGACTGCTAGAGCCCCAAAGCCCAATTTAAGATTAAAGCATGATGTTGAAGCTGCCCAACTCCACTGAAGAGGCAACCATTGAAAGGCTGCTGTTATTTCAATTCTAACGGAGCATAAGGATTCAAGTACAAACCATTGTTTTGAGTATGGTTACTTACAAACATATAGTAAGAAGTCATGTCTTAAAACTCAAAGCTTTTGTTTAAGTAGAACAGACAAGCTAGGGTAGGAGGAAAAACTGATGCAGAGACCACAATTACATTCTGGGGCAGAGGCTGAGCCAAAAATACACCTGTCTCAACATTCAGTCCAATCCCCTTGCACTGGGCTGCATACCAACTATTCATAGCAAGTCCAATTTTAACCAGAAAAAGGCTGTGAAAAGACTCTCTTCTGTGTGTGTTAGTGGAATATTACTACAAACAGCATTTACAAAAATGAAACAACAAAAAAATGTTTTGAGCTACTGTAGTTGATCTTTTTTCAGGGTCAGAAATAAAGAACTCCCCGTGCTGATTGCTGAAAAGGAGGGCATATACCCCCTAATACCTTTAAATCTTATTTCTTGTGAAAAGGAGCTCTTACTATTTTTGTTTCTAATCTAGGCCAAGTTCTGAAATCCCTGTAAAAACCAAGGGCTTAATAATGAAACAAAAAATAACGAGTAGCTTTATTTTTATATCAAAAGGAGATAAGGATTAAAAATACTAATGTGTCCAACTTGAGTATATTCCAGTTTGCTTTCCCATGGAAAAAGAGAGTTTGTAAAGATTAAGAACTAGGCTGCATTGCTTGGCACATGTGGACCTATGACCTTGACCACGGTCATGACATTCTGGCTGAGCTCCAGCTGTCCTCAGAGGGTGCCTGGCTTTAGCAGAACATGCAGAATGGGACCGGTCATTGACATAATTTAACCAGTCACTTCTTATTAGCAATTGTTTTTCATTAGAACTATATAAAAACATGCAGAGATGCTTTCATCACCATGTCCTGAATTTACATGCTATATATACATCTGTTTTTTCCCCAGGTTATTTCTCCCATTGCTATTGCTTTTATACTAAAGGAGAAGCTCCAACTATGCCCCAGATTTTGTAGACTTCACCTTTTTTCTTTTCTTTTTTCTTTTCTTTTCTTTTCTTTTCTTTTCTTTTCTTTTCTTTTCTTTTCTTTTCTTTTCTTTTCTTTTCTTTTCTTTTCTTTTCTTTTCTTTTCTTTTCTTTTCTTTTCTTTTCTTTTCATTTCATTTTATTTTTATTATATTCTTTTTGCTTTGTTCTCTTCTCTTCTCTTTTCTTTTTCAGTAGTAGCCTTTCAGTTCTGCATGAAATCTCACTAAGATACTGAGTACTTGGCAGAGAAGAGTTTTTGCATTTTGAAAATTACTGGTCATTCCCATTGAGATGTCATGTGGGGTTCTGGAAGAATTACATGTGGGAAGTTCTGGTTGCTCATGTTTTTTGGGAAAGCAGAAATTCATCTCATAGTTCACTAGCAGCCCACAGCCTGTAGGACCCTAGCATCCATAACAGCAATGACGGTCCCTCCCTGGCTTTCCTTGTACCCTGAATTTAGAGTGTTCCCCTTCCCTAAGCTGGTTGCTGATTCTTGTAGGAGCAGATGCAGTTCCCATTTAAATGCATCACTCTGTGCAACCATGTATCACACCAGCTGATATTAATGGGCAGAAATCTAAAGATCTTTCAACCTGACAGTAAATCTATGCGGTCCTGAGACTGCATGCTTGGCTCCAGCTGTAGACCATGGAAAGTCCCTAATTCCATAACCATACCTCCATCTCCAAGCTGACAAAGGCTGATTTTTGGGAGGGAAGAGGAAAGGTGGAGGATGAAATGAAGACAGGAAGTGGATGGGAAGAATCCTAGGGTTCATCCACTCAGCTCCTCTGAATTATGAATGACAAGCAAGCTTGGGTGATGCTAAGTGCCAAATATCATTTCAGAGGTACCTCTATTTGCTCTGACGAAACCACATTGCACTCAAAATGCTTCCAAATCTCTATAAATAAGTTCCAGAAGCTGTTAAATTAGAACCATTCAAGGCAGGTCTTTGTTCTATTTTGATTTTTCTGTAAAATACACAAATTAAATTATTATATTAGGAAATCGTTTCTAATGCATAAAAAAAACCCCAACAGTTGGAATCTGTATCTGCAGTGATCACTTGGTGTTTTGAGGTGTAATACCATGAATTATTTCAGCATCTTGGAAAGCCCATTCAGTATATCCTGGGAGGGATAATTATAGGTACATCATGCAAGTACACACAAAGAGAGAGACAAGCCTCATTGCTAAATTTCATTCATAAAAATGAAGCCGATGCTTTAATAAAAAGTATTAACAATATGTTAGCCTTCACTCCATCCCTTATATTTATTCCCCATCATTAAAAAGTGTGAGATGGAAAAATGGATTTGCAAATCTGTTATTTCTCCTCACTATTGTAACTACAGTGCCTATCATCAGTTTCAGAAGCAGAGCCAGGCTGAAGAAGAAAGGCATTTTCTAATTGTCAGAGGTCAATGGCCCATTTGAAAGAAAACCTTGAAGATCACAGACCCTTTCCAGCACATAACATTCCCTATCGTCTTTCTACCTTTTCTGGACTTGAACCAAGTTTAACCACTAGTGTTTGCATACTTAGTCTGCTATAGTTAGTTTACCTGCTGTTACTTACATCCCTAATGTTGCAACTTTTTCTGAGTATCTTTCTTCTGCTCATCTGTCTTCTAAAAGAAGATGCCACATATATCAGCTATTAATTATAGACTTGCTAGTCTGTTGCCTGCATATGTCCCCCATGTTCTGTGCTCATGCACCGTCCTACTGGGTGTCAACAGAATTGGCCAGAGACCAATACCTTTGTGCGTTATCTCCCTTTTCCTACTGCTGACATTTTGTTACCCTCCACGGAGCCACCGCAGAGCCTCCATTGTTGCTGCATTTTCATACCTTGAGGTTGTGATAACATTATGGTATGAAGCATGTGCTAAGGAAAATGCAAAACAGCTACCAAAACAGTTTGCTTCCAGCTGAGCCTGGAAAAGCCTCTCATTAGAGCTCGGCTGCCTGCAGTGAAGTGATGCCAAGCCCTCTGTCCTACTTGTACCTGAAAACTCTTTTAATCCTCAGTGGAGAACAAAGTGAGGGTCTGATCCTGTCCAGAAGGAAGTTTTGAATACCACAGCATCTCCAGGAGTGACTGAAATTATTGCTTACACACATGACCACCTCCAGGAACAAAGTTTGTTCCCTTTTGACTTTTGCTAGCATATTTACATGCAAGAGATAATCTGGGCCCAAAAGCTTTAACCTAGCACCAGAAGAGAGCACTGATGCAATGCACTTGAGATTTCAGATAAGCTCCCATTTGGACTTCAGTGAATATCATCTTTATGCTTGCCACATTGATCTGTTGCATCATCTAGCCATCCTGGCATGATGTGTTTCTTGGTCTGATCTTCTGCAACAGGAAGAATAATATTAAGCAGACAGATTTTTTCCCTTAATAGGTAAGGAAAGAGATCAAAATGCTATCAGATTGCTATGTGCAACTGGTCTACACTGTCCTCAGACTGCAGCAGTGTTGCCCCAAAGCAGCCTGTCTTATATCAGCCATTTGCTCCCATGCAGTAGGCTCAGCTCCTCTGAGAAGCACAGAGGGGGTTTTCCTGCTGCCATCAGGACAACTGCTCTGGCCTTCTGCAACCTTCTTAATCATGCTGGGAAGAGAAGGCTGCTTGAAGCAATTTTTGACTGGGTGGCTTGAGGGAAGAGTTTGTGGGTACTAGGACAGTAGAAGGTGCAGCTGGCAAACCTCTGAGAATGGATTTCCAAGCTCTGCTCATCTGAATGCTGATTTCACTAGCATATCCTCTGAGTCCTAAGAAATGTTCCTGACAAGGTCATAATTCCACATAGTTTTGCACACCCTCCTTCATTTATTCAGATGATGGAAAGGAAAAGACAAGGGCTGTGTTAATTAGTCTCATTTCTGAAATGGCCTTTAGATATGGTTGGAAGATGCAGAGCAGCAGAGCAAACGCAGGCCTTCTGTGATAGGGCATTAACTTTGGCGGATTAAGATTTTCAGTAGAAACAGAAAAAAATCTGGCCATCTGTATTCAGTTTAGTTTCCCTGATCGATGGCTTATTTTAATAATGTTTTATGGAGTTTTACATAGAATGTTATATAATGCAGATATTTATGATGCAATAAATGACAAGATGGGAAACAAAAGTTAATTAAATTAGTCTCCAATGCTTAGATATTCCTTCCATATCCAGACACAGTGCATTAGGATGATGACTTTGAAAGAATCAGAACTACATATGTCTCTGGATTTAAAATTTATATTAGAAGGTTTGGTGACAGTCAGCTTTTAAGTTGCAAGCTTTGTAGATTTGGGGAAAGGTTAGTTTGAACCTGGCCCAGATTTAGTAGCAGACAAAACTCGGGTATGGCGCAGATTCATCCGAACCATTTACAACTTCAAGTTTTGCAGAAACAGCCTAACATTTATTCCTGAAGTGGTATTCAGAAAAAGGTCCTGCAATTCAGTGGGAAACATTTAGGTCTAAAGATCACAATGAAATTTGGAAAAGGACGATACAACTTCAAACAGATAAGACTTTCTTGTGATGTACCATCTCCCCGTTCACTAGCAGTACTTCCTCAAAACTGCAGTGCATTTGCTGTATACATACACAACATAAATACATATCAAGATGATTAAAAAACAGCTATGAAATAACATATTACTTGCCTTATTGACTTGTTCATATACTTACTTAATGAGGATCGCTGCTTTAAAATAACACACAAAACAACTGCTTGTCAAAGAGACTGCAATATATATCAGGAAACCCTGTATTCGCTGTTATACTAAGGGTGACTCTTCTGCCTCCCCAGAGAAAGGATGACTTTGTCTCCTAAGTAAAGGCAATGGCAAAGCCCCCACTAGGTTGACTACGATTTACATTAAGTCCTAAATGATGAGTAAGGGCCTTTGATCCCTTTATGGAAATTTTGGCCAGCACTTCCAGGCGCTGGCATACGTGGCTGTGGGATTCTGATATGTTTTTGATGTTCATACTTTCTGCATTTTGCTTTGATTTATGCAATATGGAATATGAAATAGGAATTATGGTTAACTAAACCAGTCACAGACTGCTAAGAACTGCAAGTTTCTGGTTAAAATATGTATCTCACAACTTGTGAATGCTTTCTGCTGAAAATGCTTTGATTTGTTTGCATTTACTTAAGTGTCATCAACAGGTCTGCAAACTTGGCTAAAGTTCAGGGAACGCAATGAAAACTTCATCATAACACTAATTGTCATGCAAGCTGAGACAGCATTTGGGCCAAATGAGCAAAGGATCCTTAACCTGACCTCCACCCGTCCTGCTCATGCACATATGTTGTAATGCTTCATGCTAGTATAGGAAAGCCATAGAGCCATTACTCTTGGAATAAGAAAGAGTTTACCTAAAATTCTCCTCCTAGTTAATGGGTTTTTCACTTCAGTCTTCTGTCAGCTGGAGTTGCAGAGCAACTTGAACGTGACTGTTATCACGGACAGACCTTAGCAGAGGTCCTGGAAGTGAAATCAGTTGCTGGTGGCAGCTTTGCAGTCCAATGCTGACCAGCTAAACCAGCCAGGTGGTCACCCTGATCTCCTTTTCTAGTCAGTGGGTCAGTGGCAGAGGGTAGCTCTTCTCTACAGAAGAGCAGAAGGCAAATATTGCCATTAGCATCGCATCCTCTTTTTCACCTCTCTGTTGGCTGCAGAGGGTGCTGGGGGCAACCTGACCCTCACACCACGTGCAATGCTCTCATTTGGGGTGTAGGAATAACTGAGCACAGTATGTGCAAAAAAAAGTGTCCAGGCAGCTGGATGTCCCTTTTCAAAACATATCTTATTTCACAGCTAGGCCTGTGTCAAGTGTTTTTATTTCAGAAGTACTTTTGAAGATAGCCACCGCTAAGCTTTGCTTATGGAGGTTTAAAGATTATGTTGAACGACTGCATGCCTGGCATTTCTACGGCTTTCAAGCTTAGCTTGGGTGGTTCACAGCTTCCTAAAGATGTCGAGGCCTAAAGCATCTTCCCAGTGGATGTAATGTGCTCAGGGCTGCGGCAGCCATGCCCCGCACGGGAGGGACCCGGCTGCTGGGCCACGCTCTCTTCGTCCCAGGACAATGGAGAAGTTTTCCTTCTTTTCATGCCACAAACCAGATTCAGCCTGGTTGCATTAAATTCTTATGTTAATGTACCATTAATTGGCTTTCCTTTCTTTATATTTGGTCTTCATTGTTCTGCTTTTACTTTGTTTCACTCCCCGTATAATTAAAATGTTTAACATTGTTCCTTCCTGTGGTCAGGACACATTCGCTTACGTCCGTGTCGCTCCCAAGCCAGGCAGAGGCCGAATGGAAGCAATTAAAACCAGGCACCGTGTTGTGCGGTGTGTCCCCTCAGCCCCCCTCACCGACGCCCTGCCGCCCAGCCCCTGACACGGTGGCGGTACATTGTGACACCCCCCCGCCATTCTCTGCCATTTCTCCGCCATTTCCCTGTCCAGTGCCTGTGGTCGTGCGGCCCCACAGCCAGGCCCAGCACAGGCCCTGCATCCTCCCGAGGCCCCGGCACTGCTCGCCCGCTAGCCGAAGCAGGGCTCGGCGCCTTCCTGCTGAAAGAAGGGCTTTAGTTTTTAAAAACAGAGGTGGTTATATCCATAGGTACGCGTGGTACGGCCACATCTCCGCACGCCGCCCCCCACACAGGCACAGCCGCCCGCCGCTCGGGGCGCGCCGCTGCCGCCGCCTGCCGGTAGGTGGCGCTTCAACACCGCCCACCTGCGCGGGGCGCGGCGCGGCGGGCCAGGCCCCAGGGCGGGCAGGGCGCTGAGCGCGGCCCGAGCCCGGCGCCTGCGGCTGCTGGCGGGGCCGGTTCGCCGGTCGCTGTTGGCTTGTGTCCCGCTGGCGGGGGGAGAGGACGGGAAGCTGCCAGTCGTGTGGCACAAAAGGCCGGGTGGCACGGTTGTCCTGTGGGGCTTGGCTCCTGCGGGCCTTCGGCAACGGGCGTGCTCGGGAAAAAATGATAAAATAATGTAAAAGGGATGAGCAGAGGTGCTGCTTGCTCCCTCAGGGTGAGCCCTTCTGAGGAGCCGAGCGGCGCGGCCTGCAGAAGGCGGCGGTTGGGGGTGTGCAGCCCCCAGCACTCGGTCACCAACACTGCAGCCTGCTCCACCCTGCCATCCGCCCTACTGGCGCTTTGGTTTACGGAAAAGCCATTAAAAAATGTGAATTAAAAATACTCTTGGGTCAGCGGGGCCTGACAGCACAGGTGGCTGCAGGCACAGGTGAAGGCTGCCGTGAGTCTGTGGGCTTCAGGTGCACTTGGGACCTGGCTGCTGCGGTGTGGCTGGGCCACGTGGGCATAAAAGTGGTTTAATGGAAAGGTGATGCATTCCTTCTTGGGACTGAAAAGCTGCCATGTCGGGAGAGGCTGCTGGGCTGTGGGTCCACACCTGAAGCGGGGAAGGGTTAAGCAGCAGGCTTGGTTAGGGCTAGGCTGGCTGCCTCTCCTCTGTGTCCCATCTCTGCTGCCGACCTCCTCGTCCCATGCCCGCAGTACCTAATTTCACACACTCCACATCCACCCCCATGTGTAAGTCGAGGCTGTAGTTTCCACTCAAGAGTCCAGGACCTCATCTCTCTCTTACTGGTTTTTTTCCCTAGCTGTGAAAGGGAGCTATTGATATTTTGCCTTCCCCAAAGGCAAACCCTTTAAAGGGTGCGGAACAGCCTTCCACTATGGTGATGGGAAAAGTAAGGGGGGGGGGGGGTGGGGGTGCGGGACCGACAGATTTTCAAAAAGCTCATTTTCTTTCTGCTTTGGGTGTGTTTGTTTTTTATTAAACACAGAAGTTCATTAAAACCCACTGATAAAATCAAGAGATTTATTTAGGGGTTTCTTTGTTAGCCCGTATCAGTTTATGAAGTCTCTGCACAGTGAGGCAGTCTATTGCAAAAAGTGTGAGGGATTTAAATACCGAATATCCGTGTTTGGGAAGCAGGCAGGAAGGCAGTGAAAACAGTCAGGGTGTTCTGCGGCCTTTGTTGGTTCTTCCTGGTTTGCTTGGGTTTTTTTTAGTCACATTTGACAGAGTCACTGTGGACTTGGTAGAACGCACAGCTCAGTCTCAAAAAATACTGTTTTGGTTCATCTCTCCTTGAAAATCCTCTCCTGCACTCAATACAGATAGTGGTGGGATATTTCTGGAAAGAGAAAGTGTTTCTGTTCTGACACCCATGCTTCCACTTTTGGATATTTTTAACATAAGTAGCTAGGATGTTGGGAAGGGTGGGTGGTGGTATCATATCTTTGTTATTAGAATATTCAGATCTCTTGCTTCACTGATTTTTTATTACAGTCCCAAGGTTAGAAATAATGATTGTCAGTGACACCTTCTTTGCCACTTCCTTTAGCTTCAAGTGATAATTTCAGGAATATTTTATTTTATTTTATTTCTCCCCATCTATATAGACTCCATGCCTTTCTGTCTTAGATTAAACAGGAATAAGTGGTTTGTAAAAAGCGGCCTTTGAAAAGTTGAGGGCTGCAACATACCAGCATAAAAGATAGCACCAATCCAAGCTGCCTTTGTTGCTGCTACTGCTGCTGTCTTGGCATCTGTCGATGAAGAGCCGCTCCAATCTGGGGATCCCTGCCGGGGTGAGATATGGCCACGTCTTCAACAACGGACCAGGCGACACCAGTGCCAGAACGCTGCGACCATCTGATGCAAGTCGCTCCTAATGAAAGTCCAGCATGGGGCTAAATGAGTTTCCTCCACTGCTGGGTGAGGGGCTAATGATAAAAGCACTCCCTGGGCTCGCCGCTGCTGTCGGTAGCTTTGTCAGGGCATATGGCAGTTGGCTAACTGCAGCTCTTGAGAGGTTTCCTCTCACTGCGTTACCTCTGGAGTTGGCTGGCGGGCTCGGCTGAGAGTCCTCTGCCTGCTGCCCGAGGGGCGTGCGGTTGCGTGGGTGCTTGCCGGGGAGCATGGCGAAAGGGCGGGGAGTTGTGGGGCGGCATTATTTTGGCACCTGGCGACTGTTGTTATTGCTGCTGGAGCAGCACAGCTCACATAAAATCTGTACTGGTTTGCGGTAGAAAAGGCTAAAGATGTGCTAGTTAGTGAGGTTAGCTGCGCTCCCTCACATGCAGGCACGCTCTGCTGCCCTGAATGTGTGGGCTGAGGCATTCTGCAATTCCAGTCACAGCATTCACAGTTTTATTAATGCTTATTATTATTATTAATAACAAACAATAATAATAATAATAATGAAGAAGAATAGGACAGTTGAGGCCAGGAAGTCCCTAGGCAGCTGACAAAATGTAATTTAAAAGAATGACAGAAAGAAGATAGATTCTGTCTTTCAGTAGTAGACCTTTCACTAGAGAAACCAGTGAGAAATAGGATGGAGAGAGGTAGATTAAAAAAAAGGCAAAAGGCAAATGCACACATACACGCAAACAGACACAGACACACACACACAGATCCTTGCTCACTCCCTTTTATTCTTACAGCAGTTTCTTCCACCTCAACTTTTTGTAGTTGACATTAAATGTGAGACCTGTAATTTTTTTTTTTCAAACATAGCAGCAGCAGCAGCATGTTCTCTGCACCTGTTGGTTTTATGATTTGCTTCTCACAACAATTCCTTTGCTGTTGAGACATGATCTGAATGACAGGCACTGCTGATTCAGCTTGTAAATAGAAATGGAGGTAGGTTCAATGCAATTTCCAAAATAACCGCCCTCTTCCTGCCTTGTGTGACTTGCCCCTTCCAAGGCATGTTTTATCCCTCTTCATCTCTTGCCATTCAATGTCTCTGTTCTGTCTTAATACTCTTTTTCTCTTTTATCATTATTTCCACATTCTTGTCTTTTCTCTTCTCACTTCATTCCCCTGGATTCCCTCCTCAACATGCTATCAACAACTTAGATAACAGCAGAGGCATTCATAAGTGAAATGTTTAGTTAAAACGTAGTAGCCCTGCCCTTGAGATGCATTCAGGGCAGGTCAAAAACATGTAAGGCTTTTCTTAGAGACCTTCAGTTACAGGACAACTCAGAGGCTGCTTTAAAGCTTGGGCAGCACAGTCACTGCTCTTAACTGACCATGCTAACTCCATGGTGCCCTGGGAATAGTAATTCCTCAAAACTGAGTTAGACTGACTTGTTGCCTGTAAGAACACAAAGCAGCTCAACAGAAGGCCGTCATCTGTAACATTATAACTAAAGAAAACAAAAACCCCTGACAAAATATAGCCTTACTATTGCAATCACTGCCCATTTTCTGTAAGTCAGAAGCTTTTCTCAGTAGGGCTCCGAGTCAGGATTTTAGCATGTTTGGGGGATATGTCAAGGAAATATGTACTTGTAGTTTATATCTGTGTGGCACACTCTATGGATCTCAAAGCACTTTAAGCCTGTTTGTCATTTAGACTCTTAACACCCCTGGCAGGGTAGGTTATGTCAAAAGATTGGGCAGCTTGGGCATTGAGGCCATGGTCTTTAGAAAATTTATCACTGCTAAGATCCTTTCCAAGATCTATGCCTAAATGCTTCAGGCTCTATTGAAAAAGGGGTTTATGGGCCTTCACAGATCTGCCCTTATTCGTAAGCTTCTCCCTGGCATAACTGTCAATCTTGAAAGCCAGTGGGAGTTCTGGAGAGGTCAGAGTGGTCACACGAAGGTCCATTTAATAGTATCAGATCGAAGCAAAGTACAGACGGAAGCTGGCTGCATTTTTCTGACACATGTTGCAAATTGTTCCAATTACCTTTTAAAACTAACCTAAATCTTTGGATTAAACCAATGTGTGCATTATCAAGTGCTTCATGTGAGCTTCAGGTAATTTTTCTGTTGGTGCTATAATCGAAATGAATCCATTTTTTAAAGGAATTTGCTATTATTTAAAATACATTGTTGTGAATCACACGGCAGGGAAGCTCCATCAAGTACCAAAAGCATTACGTCACGTTTGCCTTATTGCTGTGATAATGTATTGAAGAAATGCACCTTTCGAATGAACTGAAATAGAAGGGATTTTTCTGTCAAAACATTTTTCCTGGTAAATGTTTTTAATGTGCTGTTGACAGATCTATATATATCCAGTACAAAACTGAAGAAATGTGAGTGGCATTTGGTACCTCTTAGAAACCATGGGAGAAGCAACCGAGGGGCTACGCACCCTATGCAGTCTTCTCAGAGAAGTCAGGTCACGACGAGTCCCTGCCTGCACGAGGGCAACCGTGGCCACTACCCAAACGTGTGCAAGCCCAGCTGAGCTTCTGGGGACTGGCAGGGTGGCTGCTACAGGCTCTTCTCAGTATAGTCCCACGTTTGCTGAGCTTTAGCATGTAGCGCTGCCTCACAGAATGGTTCAAGTGTCTTGGTGCAGGTTGCATCCCGTTAAGAGGTTACGGTCTGTCTCCAGCTCCTGCTCAGAAAAGACTGCTTGTAGGCAGCCCTAGCTGTCTAACAAAGGACACTGCTTACACAAATGGTGTATTTAAAAGATGCTTGCAGAAAGGGGTGGGAAAGTTTTCAAGTAAGCTTGGCCTGTTAGAGCAAGTTTATATAAAGGCTGTAGGACAATTAACTTCTTGACAACTGCTTTGTCTTGATATGCCCTACACAAACAAAGCTACCTGAATGCAGAAAAATGAAAGTGATTTTTAGTGAACATAATAAAAATGCCCTAAAAGGTGCTGTGAAGTTTCTCCTATTCACCTAAAATTTCAGGTTTCTCTGTGGAAAAGGCTGCCCAAAATATCCTTCACCTCCTCCTGTTCAAAAAGTTTCAAAGGGAATTTTCAATACAGAAAAGAAAAAACAAAACAAACAAAACAAAAACAAAACAACAAAAAATCAGGAAAAAAATATATTTCTTTCCAATCTGCTTGGAAGAAAATTTTAGTTTTCTGAGTCACTTTAACTCAAAACATTCTTCAATTTATGAAATGCCAACTTTTTGTCTTCTCTCCAGCTTTGTAATTTTTTCGCCATTTTCTCAGTGTTTCAGGATATGTGGTAGCATATTCACACTATTTCCCTTTTCCTTTCTGCCTTTCAAAGTCAAGGTAGGTTTGAAAATTGAATGGAGGAACACAAAAAAGGAAGAGGGGAAGGAGACAGGAGAAGATAAGAGTTACAGAAATAAACTCAGGGCTTACAGATTTTGTTGCTATCCTGGCAAAGGTAAGAGGAAGAAAGAGGGGGGAGAAAATCTGGTTTAATGTATTAATATTGTTTTTTTAAATCCATAAGTAAATATTTCAGTCACAAAAGAGAAATTTAATCTGATTTAAAAATATGCAGTCTAAAACATTTGGAAAAAAATTCTCAAACTGATTTTGTTTCAGAAGCTGCTTTCAATGGAATGGGATTTTACATATGCAAAAAGCCATTTGGTTTGACCTGGGACGTGGTCTACATTATTCTAAAGTCTCCAAGGGAGGTGTGGTGCCATTGTTTGTGGTCTGTGTTAGGGTGGCTCTCGGACACTTCAGTAGTGGCCACATTTTCAGTATCCACTGGCACTTTCTATTCCTGAGAGGAAGACTAGCTTGTCTATAAGATAGTGTAGCCTTTTAAACAAGAGAGTAAAAAATCAGTTTGAAGCCAAATGATGATGTAAATAGAAATCCCAGTACTTTATATTGAATAATGCTTCACTGAAAATGTTTTTTTTATCTTGGTGGAAAGGGCAAAAAGTAAAAGCTACACTACGGATGAAGACTGTGGAATTTTACAACTTTGTCCTGTGCCCCAGTATGTTACCAGCCACAGCAATGGGTTGGAAGAACTCCTTACTCCACTGCTTGTAGTGTTTCCTGTGGCCTCAGTAAATCACTTAACCTTTGTCCCTAAGTTTCCTTATCCAGCAAATGGGAATTTTAATACTTAATTTTCTGCCTCAGAGAAGTGTTGTGAAATTTAACTAGTTAATGTCTGCAAAACCCTTTGAAGCCTCACAAAACCACCAGGTGATGTTTGTGGGGGGTTTTGGGGGGGTTTTTTGGTTGATTTTTTTTTTTTTTTAAGGGAGGAATATGACAAATCCAGGGTGGAAATATATAAATAATGTAAGTATATAAAAGTCTTTTTTTTTTTTCTTTCCCTTTTTTTTCCCCCCCAGAAACAAGAGTGAACAAGTTGAATGTGAAATCAGTGCTTCTGTAGAGTATAAAGAACCAATGACTGAATAAAGCTGCTTTGGAACACACCCTCGTAATTCACAATTCTATCAAACAATCTTCCGTCTCCCCATTTTGAATTACTGGCATTTATGACAACTCCACCATGCGTTTTTCCTTCTGATTTTTAACTCCCCTTTTAAAAACACAAGTTTGTGTCTGCCCAGACAAGTAGGAACATTCTCAGCATGGGATATGCAATGAATTAATTCTTTGGTGGGGTTTTTTTCCATTAAAAGTTTTGCCATCCCAGTAATATCTTCTATAGTTTTCTTCCAGTGTGCTGTCAACCCTACACTTACCAGGTGTCATTTCTTTTTATTCAATAATTATGCCACTTTCAGTAGTGCTGGATGAATGCTTCAGAAAGCTGTCTACATATACTCATTCCAGCACTTAAATAAACTCATTTCAACTCTGTTCATACATATTTCATGTGCACTTTATCTGATCATTCTAGTCAATGATTTATTGGCAGGAATGTTTGCCCAAATGAAAGATTTTAAGGTTCAGGTAATTTGCAAAGAAAGTGAAATCTGCATTTCTAATAATAAAAATATGTACTATAAACCATAACTAAATTCAGGATCAACCTGTTACTGTACAGAAACATGAAATATGAGCCAAAGTCCAACAAAATCCATTCTAACTTAGTTCATTTCCAGTGAACCAATCTTGAGCAAATGGGAGACTAAGAATGTGTTTTAAAACACCAGAGTATTTCCAACAGGTAGTATATGAAAGAAAAACAACATTCCAGTAGTTGACTATTGACAGTTGCAATGCATAGAATAAATCACTTGCAAGTTGTTTGGCCATTTCTTGTATTTGTCACATTTGGATACTGAATTTAGTACAACAAAATTCATGCTGTTTATCTCAGCAGCACAACAGAACAACCTATTGACAATGCACTATTGTCAGTAAGATATCATTTGGAGAACAGTTGATTTATCCACTGGATAGAACATGATTATAAAAACTGGAGTTACCTATAACATATTCCAGTTGAATAACTTATATTTGTCTCCACATTTAATTTCAGTGTGGTCATACACATTTGATGCCTGACTTATTTGTTTAGCTGAATTATTATTGATTAAAATGGGCAAAGAGATATGATGCCCATACTGATAAGTGCTATTGCAGGGTGACATTTAAATTGTCAGCAGTGCTGAGAACCAACAAAATATTTCTGTACTTCCTTCTAAGAAGTGTTCATTTGTGCAGAATCATTTGGAGAAGTCACAAGTGCTCTGAGGACAGGCAGTCTAATATTTACAAAACCCAAATAAGAGTATTTTGTGACACTGCACTTTTCAAATTTCAGAGCAGAATGAATAATCTCTAAGGCAAACAATCACATTTCTCCCCTTAAAGAACAAAATGTGAGCCCATTGAGCAAGCAGGCCAAACAGCACGACTTTCTACATTTCTGTCTGTATTTCGTCATTATTAGTTTACATTCAGACTCCTACAAAGTGGTGTGTTTGCAAAGTTCCAAGAAACATAACCCTCTATAATCTATCTCCGTTTATAGGAAATTAATCTGTCATTAGCATTCCTTTCTCTCTCGTTCTCTCTCTCCTTTTGTGCTTTAGAAAGTAAGTCATGGCTCTACACTATGTGACAACTTCATGGTATGGCATATTTCAGCCCTTTGCAGGCTTGCAGGTTTGACCAGGAGATGCTTTTGTTCCTAAATTTGGGCCTTGGTGGCTGTTGCTTATAGTTCCTACCTGATTTTATTATTTGTCCTTTTTAGAAGTTGGAGTGGTTTTATTCATAAACAAAGGTTTATGGAAGGTTCATCAGGGTTAATTTCTGTGGCAGCTGAAAGTGAAGGAGGGATAGTCACCAGGGATAACTTAGTGGGAGAAACACCAGGAGTGGAGAGACAGGATGCCCGAGGATGTGAATCACAGCAAGCAGATAAACCCCCATTCTGAATCAACCTCTGAAAGAAGCTGTCCTTTTCCACTGACTTGGGGGATGCTGGAGGTGATCGGTTATGCTGAGGTTTAAGTTAATCTTTCCATAAACCCTCTTCAGTAGTCTCGTGGAGAACTGGTCCTTTGGGTTGTTGGCATCCTAGCAAATGCATGGTAAGAGTGCTGTGTTTATGGAGTCTGACTGTCTTAAATTCTGAAACATTTGGTTATTTCATTTCCTCCCAGAAAGAAACAAACATTTACTTCTTTCCTAGTCCATCATTGCTGATTCTACTTAGCTCCTTCACAATTACTTGCAGCTGGATCCATTAAAAAAAAATAAAACACCCTCTCCCTTTTAGATCATACATGAGATGAGGGCAGACAAATTACTCTGACTACAGTGGGCTGCAGCTACATTAATTTCATCCAATGCTATCTTCATTTCCTTCCTTTCCCACTTAGTTACGTAATGTGAAAATTGGTCTATTTTGGTATTATTATGATGATTTTGAGCTTCTCATTCTTCTCTCACATAGTGTTGGCTGCCTAAGATGACCTCAGAAACAATCTGGTTAACAAAACAAAAGAAAAAAGAGTTAGCAGAAGGAAATGTTCCCTTGTAGTGGCAACCTTTTGGAGAAGAGTACCAGTGTAGCTCCTGCTTACTGAATGCTTTCTGGGTCTATTCTGGGAATTTCAGACACTCCCACTTATTCTGATTCACATTAATGTAAAGAATGGAAGTATTAAAAAAAAAAAAATGAAAAAAGAAAAGAAGAGATGAGTTCTATTTCCAGGGAATTGCTTTGTGTATGAGAAGCCAGTATACGGTGCAAACAGGAACAGAACAAAAATCTCTTTGGTATTTACTTCTAAAAGGAGAATAAACGAGGCAAATTGCTATTCAGGCTCTAACCTGGGTTGTATGCCCATCTATTCATAATGGTAAGAGCTAAGTTGGTGGCAGAGCCAGCTCAAGGCTTCCGAGTGGAGCAGGCAGAAAATTAGTTTTCTCAATGCAGAAGTGAGGGGCAGGTACAATCACTGTGTCTGTAAGAAAGGAAAACCTGGACCTGGGCGAGAGGGGCAGGTGGATGGATCAGATCACAGTGCCTCTCCATAAATTTGGCTGCTGCTTCTCAGTGGGCTTTCCATAGAGGCACAGGTGAAAATAGGCAGTGGGGCCTGTGTCATTTCACTGTGTCCATAGCAGCCTATATGGAGCCCTGTGTAATATATGAAGCCTATATGAGCCCTGTGAAACTGCCTTTTTTTTTTGCCTGTATCTAGAACATGTTTCCCTTCTGTACTGAACAGATTTTTTGTAGCCCAGTTAAGTGCTATATTTGCGGTGGATACTACAATGGGCCAATATTTGGGTTGCTACAATATTGCCTGTGATATGGGAGGGCTAAGTTCAAACCACAGTTCTGCCCACTAGAGACTGCACTAAAGTGAGAGAAAAAAAGAAAAAAAAAGCCCAAACCCAACCAACCCTACAATTACTTTGCATTCTGTGGAACCTGAAATCTCAATGCACATCATTCTACACCAAAACTGTATCCTTGAATACCTTTCCCACTGTAATGAAAATACTTTTTGAAAAAAAATTGCTTTTTTTTTTTTCACCTGCAGTATCACAGCCAAGTTTCCATCAATGCGTGCGATGACATTAACCTAAAGGACGCACAGGGAAGGCACATATGACGCAGCCAGGCTGTGGAAGAGCAAATACACAGTGAAACTCCAAAAGAAAACAAGCAGTTCTTTCTTCCAGTGTGGTCTGTGTTCAGTCTCCCATTACTATTATGAAAGATAATATATGTTTATATTATGACAACATGCAGGAGTCTCAGTGAAACTGGATCTTGGCACTCTGCAGAGCAGGCTTTTAATATATATGTTCTAAGCAAGTTTTCCCCAAAATCTACAAGTATACAAACAGAAGAGTCAGGGCTTGAGCTAGGATTATGGGAATCTGGACCCTGCATGAAAAACTGAAGACAAAAGGCATCCTGGACAGCTGTAGTTGATGAAAGGATTGTTTTTTCCGCGTTCATCCCTTTGGGTAGAGGATCAGGTCTACTTGAACCATTCCTAACATGTTTTCATAATCTCTTTCAAAGTGGTATTTCCATTTTTCTGACGTTTCTATCTGCATTATAGTAACAACTGAACTACCTGAATGAAGAAGTGAAATTAATTGATGAAAAACAAATAGCATACACATTTCATGGATTGACATTCATCCACAGTGTAACACGTATTTGCTTTACTCCAAGTCTCCACTATTCCCTCTCTTTGGATTTCAGATACTCTTTCTGCTACTGCTTATAAAAGACACTGGCAGGCACTATCAACAGTTTTACATACCTTTTAATTTATTTTTTTAAAAAATGAACTAAGTAACAGTACTACACTGTAACATACATAGGGAGTAAGGAACTGAGAATATGAAGAATGTAAAGTATCAAGTAAGTTGTTCCCTCTTGTCAGAGTCAGTAGTCTGGACATTATATTGGCAAATAACACTTATGATGAATTGCACAGCTCAATCTGCAGCTCATACATGTATATTGGAAAACTGAAGAGAATTAATGTGAGCAATTTTTTAATATTAAATTGAAAATGAGATATCTTTTCTCCGACAGAATATTACGTCAAATTGTTTTCTTTATTGCATTTTTCTCCTGAATATGATTACTATTTCCCATTTTCTTTAAGAATGCACAATCCTATTGTCTTTCCATACTAACTATTTGGGCTTCCCTTTGATCTAGAGCAATTTCATTTAATTCAACAGAACAGGAGTTGAGTTCTCAAGCATTTTATCATTTCCTTTGTGATGAAATCTGATGCAAAGTCCATGACTTCTGTAGAAAAATGCACTGTTATTGACATGAATGTGCATTGTGTCAGGCCTTCACATTGCAGACATTTTTTATATGTCCTGACAATAGTTCTTGAACTGTGTAGACAGTACTGATGGATTATCCATTCTTCAGCATTTCCAAATGGAAACAAAAAAGTTGGTCAGAGAAAAAATCTTGGTCTTATTGTAGTCAAAGGATGTTCTTTCTAAATATTTCCAAATTCTTTTGGTTTGAACTATGATTCAAATATATAGACTTACTAGACTTCACTATAACGTACAAATTAATTCCTTTCTGACTGGAACTACCAGTGGTTGTCTAAGGATCAGTGAACCTGATTTGATTACATCAAATACAGGGCATCCTCAGTCCCAAGCATAGCTATATTATTTATGATGAAATGAGCTTATTAGGTAGGATCATTCCACATTCTGGTACCACAGGAGGCATTAGGAGGAGCGCACAAGAGTTCCTTCAGTCTGCTGAACACGAAAGAAGTCTGGTAAAGGCCAAAGATAAAACAGAGTTATGAACATCTGCCAAACACATGCTGGTCAGACCTAGAAGGGGCACAAGAGATGTGAGACTAGTGCCAACTTATGTTTGCTTAGCTGATTTTAAAGCATTTGATTAGGAGGAAGAAGTTTTGACCTGAAGGTGGGATGTTCACCGTGTTTAATTGACACATTACAGGCTTACTTGACATGTTACTGTGAAAAAAATTATTATAAAACTCATTTCTACTCCAGAATGAGATAAGGTAGCAGGTTTGCTCTTGCTTGATTTCTTCAGCATATTAACACAGGTGACCATGAAGAGATACTAGAAAGTGAAATCAAAACAGGCATTAGGTTTATTAATAATTTAAGGCAAAGTACTGATTGCCCCATTCACAGCGGAATTACAAGCTTGGGACAGGGGACTGTATCTCTGACAGGGGCAGAACAACACAAAGGTTTCTGTCAGGAATGAGAAGTTCAATAAGTGAAGAGCTCATATATGTGTATAGTCTTAGTAAAGATATTTCATATGAATGGGATTTTCAGGAAAACATGACAAAGTCAGATCTGGGAAATTCATTATGAATTGAGGCTTGTTATGAACTGAAGGCTCAGCCTGAAAGCAAATAAGGGAAAAAAAATCACTTTTCTGAAGGAAATTGTGTGGACAATAGCCATTTACAAAGGTAAAGCAGGATCTGGGAGAGAACCTATAGATCTTCAAAGTTCCTTCTTCACAGCAGCAAGCAAGAGCCACAGTGGTCCTCAGTTCCATTAGTTCCTCTGTGTTCCTTGCACGGTTCATACACATTCACTTTTTTTTCCTTTCATACATCCTCAATGACTGTCTTCTGTGGAACTGTCATTCTAACTACATGCTCCATATTTTAGGGTCGCTTTTCATACCAATTTTCCCAATATTCAAATCAGGTAACAAGATTAGTAAAAGACAACAGGAAGAGATTTGGTTTATCATGCCACTAACACTCATATTGACAATGATTGATGAAAATGATGTATATATGTGCACAAATATACTGTGATATATAAGAGGAAAAAGCTGGTAAAATCCTAGACAAAAATCTAGAAAAAAAAATGTATGGATAAAAATTTGGAATTCTCTGAAAAAATCTATGGCCAGAAATCACGGTTTGATGCAAGAGAAGGAGGAAAACTCTACGAATCTAAGTTTGTCCTTACAAATAAGGCAAACATATGTTAGGAAAAAAACCAAATACATATTGTATGTTCTAAAATAGAAGTCATAAAATAGAAGCTTGATGGTGGAAAACATCAGAAAGAAAAGCATGTCTGGTGATGTTGAAAAGGTTTCTCCCATCAAGCTAGCAACAAAATACAGTAGAGGGAGGTGGCAGTATTATTCAGGATGCAAAAAGGACAGAAATATTCAATAAATGTTTCTGTCCCCACATCTGGAAATAAGGGGGATGATTTCCTTCTGTTTGATGAAGATGATGAGGTATATTACCAGCTTTCTTCATGGCTAATGAAACAGCAAAACCAGCTCCTAGAAAATAAGAATTTTTTAAATTTGGGGGAGAAAGAATGATTTCACTGCTCAGTTTTGACATTTGATTGACAGGATGTTCTGTAAATGTAACGGAATTTTGCAAGACCTTTGAGTCAGTGGTGCATAAGATTCCGATTACAGAGTCAATGCTACGCAACATCAATAAAGAACATGTTAAATGGATTAAAAATTGGCCAAATGACAGCTCTCAAAATTGCAGTCATCAGTGGTCAATGGTCATTGCTGAGTTGCTGTTGAGTAGTTGTATCCTAGTAGTGGGAGGTTACCATGAGGATCAATGCCGGGCCAGTGTTGTTCAGCATTTTCAGTGCTGGAAATCAGCAACTGGGAAATAATGAACTGCAGCTGTGGAAGGTTCTAGGTGACTGAGACATGGTGGAGGCAGGCACACAAAGTGATGTGGTTCAGTTGTAGCTAAGCTTATTCAAATGAACTGTTTTGAATACAGCTAATTAGTCTTATCTAAGAAGAAAAATAGAGCTCATGACAAGTCAAGGGTGAGACTAGGGGAAGCCCATAGCCTGGAAACAATGCAACTGAAATAGAGCACATGAGACAAATAGCTCTCAGTACACTTCCAGAACAACTGAAAGGCTGAAGGAACTCCTGCCATCCTTGTGTGAGTGAAGGGAACAGTGAACGTGAATGGGAAAGTGATCTCACGTTTACATATGGCCTTAGCAAATGAGTGTAGATGAGTTCTCATGGCCATGCTTTTTTTATTAAAAAAAAAAAAAAAAAAAAAGATGCCAAAATATTAGAAAAAGTACAGAAAGAACATCAAAAATATCTGAGAGCCACAGGGATTTAGTGAGGACTATCTCTTTAGCTGATCAGAACGATGGGATGGGACTTGATCACAGGTGATAGAGGAATGTTTGGTACTAAAAGACTACTTAACTAAGAGGGGAAAAAAGGTATAACCATGGCCAAAGGCTGAAACTAGACCTTGTGAGACAGAAAATAAGGGGCACATCTTTAACAGTAGTGGTGGGGAGTGATAAATTGCCACAACAAAGCACCATTTTGGGGGATCTTCAGATCAAGACCTTATGTGTGTTTTGAAGATGTACTTCAATGAAACACAAGTAATTGATCTTGATACAGAATAATGGATGTGTATTGCAAGGGCCTAGGCTGTGTAAGGAATGAGGCTCAGGTTTCAAGTGGCCTGACTTTGCACTCAATAAATATATCACTTAAGGTCTCCAAAATTTCAGCTGCTATGAACTTCCTATGAATTTGTGTTCTGATTTTGTTCCATTCTTATTTTATGCAAAGCATTTAGCTCACACCTTTAAAAAAAGCCTGACATGATTGATAAGAGCCTCTTAAAAACATAAGCTGAGAAGGGAAATGACGGCATCATTAGCCACTGGCTACACTTCCCTTTTAAAAGACACTCCACCTCTCCACATCCCATGCGCCACACAAATGCTAAAACAACTGTCTTAAAACACAAGTCAGGGAAGTTTTCTGGCAGAAATCCTGGACATAACAAAGTCAGGATTTGGTGACATCGTGCCTTCTGAAGTGATCAGCAGTATGACGATGTGCTTAATTATCTTTTTTTTTTTTGCCTAATTTGATGTTGCACTTTCTATATTCTGCTCCCAGTTTTTCTTTATCCCTCCTGGTGCCTTTTTTAATATTTCATTTGTCAAGGTCTCCATGCAAGGCATTTTTTTCTTGGCATAACTAGATCCCATTGTAATGAAGAAGTTTCCTAATACTCAACATTTTACCTAGCCTACTAATAGTATTGAAGCATGGAAAATTTCAGATGTGTTTATAGCATGTAGCCGATTTGGTGATATTATCTAGTGTGCTGTTATTACTGTAGCCTACGAATTATGATTGCCTGTCTCTACATGCAGATAGTGATGAAGCAGCGAACAAAAGCTTTCTAAATAAGGGAGGGGACATGGTACAATTGTTAACCATACAACATAACAGAAAGTAAGACTTCCAAGTATGAAAACAGAATATAAGGTTATAATGTGAAAGGAAGATAAAGTGTGGAATTGTCTACAATAGAATTATTTTTTTCTAAGAGCTTGCCTAATTTAACCCCATAATCCCACATGAGCGTACCTTGCACAGTATCCTTTCTAAAAAAACAATTAAGAGCTGAAGATAGATGAACTGTGGAGCAGCTGACATGAAGAAACCCCTCTTTATTCACATGTAGAAGTGTAGAATTGGGTCAGATTTTGGGATGAAATTATGTCTGTCAGAAAGTGGAGTGTTGGCAATGCTGTCACTATTTGCATTATTACTAGATACAGGTCAAATTTAGGAAAGGGATTTTACTGTAAAAATAATTACCTCAGCCCTAATTAGAAGACCTTTTTTCTTAAGCGTAGCTCCAGCATCACTATCTTATAGTGGTGAAAGGAAAAGTCCTTATTCCTAGAGATCAGCTCTCTTTATTATGGAATCACCTAGTGGTACCATCTTCCTGTATAGCTTGGGCTGATGATAAAATGCCACGAAGCAAAGGAGTTCCATGTGTGCTCCCTGATATTCCAGGTAACACAGTAGCCCAAATTTGGTGTTCATGTTGTATAAACAGTCTTCTGATGTGTACAACGCCTATGGAAGGTGAAAGAGTCCAGCGGTTCAGCAGGGTACCTTTTTCATGTGCAGGAAGAGACCACAGCTGAGATGAATCGCTTATCCTTATTTACATGGTTTACCTTGTAACCGCCTCCTTTAGGGCTGTTTTAGTCACATTTTGAGCCAACAGTAGGTGTGGAGGCGTATGCTGCAGGAACCGCTGTGCTGACAGACCTCAAGCTGCTCTAGGAAGTTACTGTCAGGACCTGGGGGAACCAGGATAAGCCCTGTGATGGATCTAATTCTCCCTGTTCTACTCTTCCTCTCATTTCTTTAGCTTATGTTTTGATGCTGTTAAGGTGTGCCTATGGATATACAATATGCTTTGCATAAGCGGGTGTGGTGTCATTTCCTCTGCCCAACTTTGCTAATGCAAATTGGTGATGTACAGAATCCTTATTTCAGTCCTCTAAGAATCTCATTACAAAAGAAACTGGAAACGTATCTACTTGAACAGAGTGTCCACAAGGCTGATGCAAGCCCAGAAATGGAGATACTACAGCAGTGGGTTTTAAGTTTCCAGAAATGACCACTCACCTCAGTAGTGTAGTCATAAGTAAACAGAAGAAAATTTAATTGAGCTCTTTCTAAAGCACGTAGAAGAGTGATTAGTCCCATGTTGCCCACTTTGGAAAAACAAATGGGTTAGTTTTTCCCATTTCCTTGCTTGCCACTATACCACTGAGTAGCACAGTGTCCAGCTACACAAGCTGAATGGCCAGCTAGAAATTTTATTCTCAGCAAACATACTTTGGAGGCAAAAAACCCCAAACAACCCACTACAAAACTAAAGCAGTATAGATTATTTACTTGGGAAAATTATTAAGCTCAGAACTTCAAGATAAATTTAATAAAAAAATCAACTTTTTTAGAAGTTTTAACTTCAAGGAGACACTCAATATGCTTAGGATATGGGAAAGGGTAATCCAGAAGATGGGGGTGAGAAAAGAGTTACAAAACCCTTTCCCTGTAGGTGAGCTCTAGGAAAGTGCTTATATTCAACAAGAAGCTGCCAACAATGTTAGTATTCAGCAACTTTCCCTCTTCTGAGAATTGCAGTAGATCCACTGATAATAGAATTTATGCTTGAGCATGCAGCACTGACTTAAGGTTAGTGCTTATGAATATATTAACGTTCCTTTCAAATTCTAAGTAACACAAGAACTTTAAAAAATAATTAAGTGTATTTAAAAGTCTACTGCTCTTTTTCTATGTTCAGTTATTCTGTTATTTGGGGATTTTCCTCTGATGGATTTGCACTGTAGCACTGTTAATCAGCAGGCTGCACACAAAATGGCTGTTGCATGGAAAAACCCGTGAGCTGGGTGCCCCTGAGCCCTCCTCACAGTTGTGGTCTTCCATTCCATGTGCCACGTTTAGAAACTAAACTGATAAACCGAGCTGAGGACTGCTGAACATAGAAAATAAAAAATAAATAATTTTTTTAAAAAGGCCAGCTCATTAAGTTTTATTTTAGAAAGAAAGATTGAAGCTGCTCTTTCTCCTTCTTGACCCATGGAAGTTGGATCATAAAGGTCTGCCTTGTAGGGCATCCCTGTGGCAATGGTTTAAGCCTCAAAGTTTAGCTCTAAACCTGAAACTATTTTTGAGGTGGAGGCATAATACTAATACTTCTCATCTTCCCAGGGAGACAGGTTTATTTTCTTTATCAAAAAACAAACATGCTTTTTCAGACAACTAACTTCATGACATTATCAAACTGCAGACAAATGAAATAGATCTTGGAGCAACTTGGGAAACCCATATATGTGATCATTTCTAAGTGGCCTCTTAAGGCTTACTGGTCTTCCAGTCTATATAAATTATTTTGGGGCAGAAAGACTAAGTATTTTTCTGTACATGTCACAGGGCAGGAGGACAGAACACCATTTGTTCACCTATATGCACCTGTGATGTAGAGAGAATTGACAGCTCTGTGATTATGGTGTTAAATGAAGTTGGGAGGCTAAAGCACAAAACTCTGTGCCTTCGCTGATACATCAGTAGTGTGAAGAGAATGATACTAATGGTACTGATTTTCTCGTGCTTTGTTTTGCCTCTGCATTACAAGATCTCTGAGGTATGGGCTGATGCACTGCAGCCCAGTCACAAGCAGCACATCTAAGAGTTTTTATGGAACAAATAATAAATAGTATTAATGAAGAAATATGGACTGCTAAGAAGTGAAGGAAAATACCACCTTTTCTGCTGTGAAGTCCAAATTAAAAGAGCTTATGTGCTCTTTGCTTTTCTCCCTATGGGTGTTGCATATTCTCACAGCCTTCGCTAACCATTTCAGAGCAGGACAGATGACCTTCAAAAGTAAATACGATTAAAGCTGAACAAATCAGGTAATTACAATAAAAACATGACTTGACAAGCAGCCTCTGGACAGAATTACAGTTCTATACACAGCCTTCACATTCAATTAGGATGATTTGAAATGGTAAAAATATTTCTTTTACTTTTGTTTAATATTTGTGGGACACTGTTTCGAAGCTATATTAGAGTTCTTTAAAAAAAAAAAAAAGTTCAACTTGGATACTGAGTTCTTGCATCTGTCACTGGTATGGATGTTAGAAAAGTGTTACCACAGGTATTTGAACCTTCTTTTCCACCCAAGTCTCTTGTGATGCAGGACTTCCCTCCCTAGCATGGCCCTCTTCCCTCTCCTGCTCTCTTTCTACAGCCTGTTGGCAGCTCGTAATTGGCACAGTTGGAGAGCCATGCAGGGAGAAGGCACTGATGCCTGTCTCCAGCCTCTCCCTTCTCCTTTTCTCATTTGGGAGAAGTGCACATAGCAGCCTCCCAGCTCTCAGGGAACATACAGAAAGATAATGTGAATGGTGAGAACTAGAGATGGCAAAACATTAAGTCCAGAAAAAGAGCAGGAGACAAGGCTAATGCTATGAGCATTGCTGTAGTATTAGCACATCATAATATTGGCATCAGCACTTAGAATCAAGAAAGACACTTCATTGCCACCTGTCATTACTGCATTGCACAAGCTGCCAGATGTTCCTAAACCAAGGACAAGCTGCAAGGTCCAGAGAAAAATGCTGAGCAGAAAAGCAGGTGATCCATGATGACCTAATACAGCTCAATGCATAAATATCTTAACTTACTTCAATGATTTTAAAGATCAGACCTGTGATATTCCCTGTTATAAGTCAGTGGCATTTAACCCTCTAAGTATCCCTTTACTTTGAGATTCTCCTCCCATGTTGACAATGTGCAACATTTCACTGCATAGAAGAAAACTGAAACGTACAGCTAAATATAAGAAGGAGAAAATATCCTGAAAGCCCTGTGGGATCTTGCACTACTGCAGTACGTGCAATAGTGCACGTGGTGATGTCCCCCTGGGACAGGTCCTGGCTCCAGCAGGAGCAGATTTGTAGGAGATGAAGCAGAGGAGGAAGCAGTCTCCCCACACAGTGCTCTGTAATGTCACTGCCCATGGGCTCTAAGTGGAGTGATACTTAATGGCATCGTGATACACTGTTTTCTGGTGAAATGCTCAGATGGAAGCATCCTCACTGTGGAGACACAGAATTGAAATCCAGGATGTGCCACTGGAAACATGCAGGTCAACCCTGAAATACAAGGTCAGAGAGGGGAACCAACACTTCCTGGATCTGCAGGACATCAATAAATTTCCTATGACCACTGTAATCTTAAAGCACCTAAAAAAAATGGGGCAAATTCTTCTAGAAACAACTTCTAAAAACCCTTCAATCCCACTGAAACAAATTTGAGCAACACCATGTAAAGCACGGAGTGCTCAGGCATACAATCAAGAGAGCACCATAATCTAGTTTAAAAACATCAGATAGGTGAGCTGGTCTGGTGAAATCCCTAATGCTACCTCCATGCGTAAGAGTTTAGCAGGATCAGGCACACAGTTAAACCAAGTCCCAAACAGGCAGGAGATCTGGGATGGTTTGGATGAGCCTGGCAGAAGGACCTACTTGTGCAAACTTGCTTGGGGTCCAAGTCATAGAGAAGGGCCTGCAGGACTGTATGTATTAGCAGCATTACTGTAGTGCCACGGAGGTTAAGCACCATTCTGTCCTGCACTATGAGCCATGGTACAGAGGTGCCTGAGCTAGTGGAGACCCAAGCTGGCACAGCACCATGCCGCACAGCTCCGCCAACGTGGATCCCAAAGCAGCGTGGTGGCACTGGCATGGCACAGCACCAAGCTTGCCAGAGACACGCGAGAGGCTGGCACTTCTTCAGTGATGCAAGCACAGCACTATGCTGCTGTGGCTGGGCTGCCTCCACTCCCAGCAGGAGCTCAGGTGCTGCTGGCCTGAGCATCTCTGCACAGTGTAAAAACATCTAGTCACAAACCAGAACCCCACCGTGCAAAGTACTTGACAAACACAGCACAGAAAGATACCTTGCCCCAAGGAGTTTACTATCTAAATAAAATGAAACTAGTGTAGAATGCACATTGCTCAGTGTATAAAGCAGTGCTTGTCACTTTTTCTGCCAGCGATGTGCCAGAAGTCAAGCTATTAAATTGCAGTTAGCAGATGGGCTAGGTACTCCCATTGATTTTGCAGAGTACCATGCAGCTACCAGGGCTCTTCATCATACACCTGACTATCAAAAATCCATAGTTATATCCTAAGAGTGATATAGTATCTCCAAGCTCATTGAGTTATATATCCCTCATTAATATACCCTTTATTTTCAGGGAGCTCACATCTTTTGAAAGGGTGAAGATTACTTGAGGTTTTAATAAATGAACCGCTGCAAAGGAACATGTTGCCTTCCTCCTCCTAAAAAGACGCTATTTATATCAATAATCCTATTGCGGGTGTTACTCCAAACCTCAGAACAGAACAGTGACAAGTTAACCAACCACTTTTGTAATAACATTTACTGCCCTTTATGAAGTTAACAAATCTATTTTTCAAATTTCAGTCATTTAAAATACAAAGGGAAAAGCCATTTTTTCATATGATAAAATGTAGCTGCTGCTGGAATCAAAGAGTCAACTACATTTTTTTCATTAATTTGATTATTCTGAAATGATTGATAAGATTAATTAAAATTGGCTTGATTCAGAGATCTTCAGAGGACCCATCTACACAACTCTTGCAATTTCCACTTGAATAAAAATGGAACAGCATCTATAGGGAGACAGATATACCCAGCATGCCTCTTTTCCTCTCTAACTGTATGGTAGTTATTATGCCTATTATTCTCCTTGTGAAGCTTCAGACCATCTAGAATATTTTGAGCTTTTTTTTTTTAGTAGGGTGTGGAAGGAAAAAGAGAACCCTGTGTGAGAAAGAAAGAAGGAAAGAAAAGAAAAGAAAAGAAAAGAAAAGAAAAGAAAAGAAAAGAAAAGAAAAGAAAAGAAAAGAAAAGAAAAGAAAAGAAAAGAAAAGAAAAGAAAAGAAAAGAAAAGAAAAGAAAAGAAAAGAAAAGAAAAGAAAAGAAAAGACAGAAAAAAAAGAGAAAGAAATAGGAAGAGAAAGAAAGAAAGAAAGAGAAAAGGAGAAAGAGGGTGAGAAAGAGGAAAAAGGAAGGAAAGAAAGAAAAGGGGAAACAACCCAAATAAAGTATAATTTCAACCAATTATAAAAGCTCAGCTAGTCTGCATTGAACCTTTTGGGGAATGGATAATTTCACCTCCCTGAACATAATGCCTAAAAATTTCCTTTAAAGCTGTGAATAAGCAGTAGTTTTTCACCCCTTTCCCTCTCCCTATCCTGGGCTCTGATCCAGACTTAAGTGTACCTAGTAAACCAATAGTATCTGCATGAAATAAAATCAAGCAGATCAAGGCTAAAGTCTTTAATATTATTCACATAAAATGCCATGCTTAGGGAGGGCTTAACCCACTCTCTGGGGCCACAGATGTTCTTGAGTACATCTAGGAAAACTTGTTTGCAGGCATTTATTTTTCCATTTTATGATGTGCCCTACCGTTGACTACTCTTCAGCCTAACCGTCCCCCTTCTATAAATAAAACAATCTGTGGAAGGGCATGGGTGACACAGAGTTCCCACCACTACCCTCAGAGTTTTTTATTGAAATGCGTGCTCCCCGAGAAGATTCTTTGTAACATCTCAGTAGAACCACGCTATTTAGAAAAGTTTCAGTGATCACCAAGAAAACATAGTCAGACAAACACATTCCTATGTCCTATTGCTGTTAGGACAGGTAAGGCCATAATCCAGGCAAATTTTAGGTATGTATCTAATTTAAAACAAAAAATCAGTTGACTGCCTTTCAGTAAATGGGCTTCAGTGGGCTTTGATATTAAACACACACGTAGGTGTTTTACTAAATTGGGTCCCATAAATGAACAATATTTTTAATAGGTATGACAGAGGAAAACTAAGTCTGTTTAAAGAAGTAAAAACAAACAAAATACCACTTCAGGTGGCTGAAGTAACGCTATAGATTAAATAAACCAGCTCTTGGTCTATCTAGCATTGGTAGTGCCAGTCATTAAACATTATAAGGCAGTGGAAACCTGTTCCTGTCCAAAGTCAATGGGAAGTTTTGGCATTTACTAGGCCCAAAATTTCCCTCAAGACTTTTCTCAGCCATTCACGTGCTTAGAGCAATGCACATGCATAACAGATGTGCTTTACACTACCACAGCATTACGGTTTAGTCAAGAGTGCACATTAAATTTCTCTTTACAGTACTGGGCAAGGATTTCCATATCTCCATGAGTCTACTTTTTGTAAGCTCATGTACAATGTAGGCCAACATTTGCATGTGAAAAGTCATCAAAAAAATCAGGAGGAAAATTGCCTACCTCAATCATTTTAAAATAACTCAGGCCATTAATTGGTAACCTTTGTTTCTCCTACTTGCACAGCCATAAATTAGTTTTATGGATTAAGTATATTTGAACTTTTAAAAATGCTTTTATAGCTTAGAAAGCAATACACTGTATTTGCAATCACACTTCAAAAACGGTGGAGAATAGAGGTGTGTGTGGGGAACCGATTAAGACTCTAATATCTTGCATCTTGATTACAAATTGTTACTGGAAAAATCAGTCTAGTTAGTAATTGCAGCACCAGTTCAAGTGTTCATGGAAGAAAATATTAGATTTAGTAAAATTAGTTGCACAAGAAAAAAAGGGAGTATGTCATTTGTTCATAAAAGAAAACTTTAAGAAACCAACAGCCATCAGCCAGCTGTATGGCACATAGCAATTAAAACAGAAAATATAAGAAACCTTCGGTGTTACGATAAAATTGCAACTTAAGTGCCACTTACAATTTCATCACCACTTTGATGTCCTTACTTACACAGCCCCAACATGATCTGTTAAGCACTGGAGTAATCACAGGTTGTCTTCCACTTTCCTGACAGGTGTGGTGGTAAATGATGCAAAATGCATCCGTGGTGCTTGGGCTTAGAACCACAAGGTCTGGCCTGTGTGGAAGCATCATGCTGGTGGGGATGGACTTGCATGCTGCATGGCTGAGGTTTTCCAGGGGCAGGCTGTGGTTTAAAAGGCCTTGACTTCTTGTTTCCAGAAGGAACCAGAAGTGGAGAGGTGGATTCTCAGGCAGTAGTTGCTCGCTACTTGAACCAGTTTCATATGGTACAATTCAGTCTTGTGCCATGGGGCTCTGCTGGCTTTGGAACATCTCCAAACATCCTAATCATTCACACAGTATTGGTATGAGGAAAAATGGTATCACAGAAATGAGGGAACAGCTGTAGACATCAGAAGAGCTGCTGCTAGTGCTTGCTATAGAAGTTCTCCAGAGGAAGCTCTCACTAATGCTGAAGAAAATAATTTCTGAATTTCCTGCCTCCATACCTAAATTGTGCCACTGAAAACCAACCAGCCAACGAACCCCAGAGTTCCCTTCACCTGCCTTGTGCTTTACAGCTTCTGCTCTATTTCCAGCTGGTCTTTTCAACCATGATAAGGCATTGCATGAAAAGAATAAACCATGAAACCATGAATGTTTTGCATAATCGCATGACTCCAGGAGATGGAGCTTTAACAATACAATTTCTGGGCATATCTTTAGTAACTTCTGCCTCTCTCCCCACCTTTGGTTGAAACAAGCAATAGCTTTGTTCCTGGACTCTCTTCTACCAGGGGAGGCAAAAGGTACATTTTGTACAGCTGTGAACAGTTACCGAGCTTCCCAGACAAAGCAGCACCATGTGGACAGAACTGAAGATACTTCCCCAGCCATGACTGCCTTGCAGAGCAGTTTCACAGGCATATTCTTCCCTCCCCAGGACCTCCTGTCCTGAATTAGAGCTCAAGAAATTCCAGTGGGCATCTAAATATCTGCTTCTGCTCCATACCTGAGAGAAATCAGACGAAGTAACTCCTTGGTGGTGTCAACATCAGGGAAACAAGGGGCCTAATAACTGTCCCTTGGCAAAGACTTTCAGGTCTATAATGGTGGGTCTCACCATGCTGGACAAGCATGCTCTTGTACTACTCTTGACCGGAGCATGTTGCAGTACTGTTTCAATTTGGGCCCTTTGGTCGTGGTCTTTTGGCACGTGCAAGGTAAAGTGAAGAAATGGGATCAGTGCTGCTCCCTCACTGTAACCCAGTTGTTTAAGTTTATAATTTTTCACCAGCTTTATAAAGGCTCTGGTTTATAGTTCACCCCTTCGTAGATGCCGTGAAGCATGTAACACAACAGTTTCTCAAGGAACTTTTATGCCATTACTCCATACTTTATGAGAAGAGATAAATGGAGCCAAACGAAATACTGAAATAAGCATATGCACTCACTTACCTGAGTTATCTTTATTCATTCTTTAGCAGTCATCTGAATCTTTTAAGGGTTTCAGGATCTTGCCTTTCCCCTTGCATATAGACTTGTACGGATTTTCCTTAATCACATGGCATCCCATCTTACTCCTGCAGCCACTGAGGTAGCTGAACATTTCTCCTTCTCAATAAATGAGATGATAGGAGACTGTTTCCTTTGTAATCACCAGATTTCTTCATCAGATAATCAGTTACTTAGTTACCAGCTCATGAGGGCAGGTGATTTTTCTGAGCGGCAGCCAATTCCTCACCTACGAGTAACTTTGTGTGAAGAGATGATAACAGAGGCTTAACAACTTTCTATTATTACATCTTCATTGTGTGGAATTCCAGTCCAAGAAGCAGGTAGAAAAGATAGCTATCCAACCCATATATTATGGATAATTTTATTTAAAAAAAACCCCATAATTCTCAAATATATACGCAAAAGTTCACTGTCTCAAAGAGGAGATTATTATTCGTACGGTGAAGGATTCTCCCAGCTTTTGTATATATCCTATTCATACAACTCTAGGTTGATTATTTTGTGCAGATGAACGTTTTTTACCTGACTGGACATGTTTGTCTCTTGATGCAACATAAAGCTGGTAGACCTTTTCATCAGTCAAACCTGAACCCATCCATCAGTCAAATATTGGCACATGACTAGCAAGTGAAATCTGTTCTTAGTCTACCAGTCTTTCATTCCTCCCTATCTTCAAAGTTACCCATTCCTACAGACCAATTAATCTAGAGGCTGACAGTGGTACTCTTCCTTTGATTTCTTTGTGAAAGAGTATCCAAAAGTATTTCTTGGCTTGTTCTAGCGCTTACTTTCCTTTGCTTCGTGGTTCGGCAACAAACATGCACACTATTGCTAATTAATATGTTTGAAATTCTATCCTGGCCCACAGCACTAAAAAAAATATCTCAGAAGTCTTTGACTGCAGTAGCTATTAATCAGCCCTAAGCCTTTGCATTTGTCCTAATTCAAAGCATTTGTTTCACAACATATTTTCTGCATACCACACCAGTGTTGATCAACGTAGATTTCAAAATTCTTGTTTATTTTATTTTACAGCATGTCAGTCTGGGAAGTTAGACAAAAAAGCAAAAAAAGAAAAAAAAAGGCTGTTTATTTGTCTCATGCTGGGGAATTTCAGACTCCAGCAGGGTTCAATGGAGTGTGTGTCACCATCACAGAGCGTGCTAAGACGGCACACTGAGTGGGAGCTGGTGATGAGAGAGAAGGGGCAGAAGAAGTCTGCGTTTGGCAGCTGAGAAGACACAAAGGAAAACAAACAATACTCTTTGCAGAGAAGCCTCTTTCATGCTGTACAATGGATGCATGTCATTATTGGCCCACATTGTCCACTCTGCTGCATAAAGGGAAGTAGCTTCTCTCCACAAAACTCAACCCGACCACGCACAGGTGTCAGCTCCGCAGCAGCTCTGCTCTGCGGCCTCTGAAGACCTCAGGGAAGGCACTGGGACTGTCTCAAAACTAAAGAGACTGCCTGGAATATGGGGAGGAGCAGTATGATATGTTGTCCTTATCCAGCTCTGCAGTACTTCCCTGAGAAAAATTAATAAAATGACCCGTTATGCAGATACGGACATCCCAGGGCTTCTGACGTGCTAAGGGTGGATCTAGCAGCCTCTTTCTAAAACTTTGCAACTGGAGTAGAAGGAAATCTGAAATGTTTTCTTTGCCTCAGATCTCTCCCACACACATTGACTCTCTAGATAAAGGCTAAAACATCGCTGTGAGCAATGACTTATCCTTTCTTTTTTCAAAATACTCCTCCATAAGAATAATTTTTGCCCTGCAACGAACTGGTTTTAATCAAATGGCAGATATTTTTAAAGTATGCAGTCATACTGACATGTTCTTCAGGGTCTGCTAGCTCTAACTCTCATTGTAGAATAATACTGTGTTGTTCCTGTCAAAGGAGAGTGTATTTTTAAGGAAAAAGTATCTACCTATTTCCAGGAAAGTGCAGCTGTGAGAGAAACACAAATTAGCTGCAGCTGAGGTTGCTCTGCAGGATGTTTGAATGAGATACTTGAAGAAGACAGAAAAAAAAAATTCAGAACTTAATCTGATTCAAAACTAGAAGCGTTTAAAAACAGATATGCTAAATAGATAACAGATTGGGGGGGGGGGGGGGAAGGGAGGGGGCAAAGTTTTAAATTCAACTCTGATCTTGCCCACTCTGCCCTCACAGTTTCTATGTTTGGGTTGCAGTGACTCACTGTGCAGCAGCTAAACCTGCCCGATCTCCTAGGAAAGCCTTTCCATCATCTCTGAGGCTGCCAGCTCCCACCTGCCGTGCAGCTCTCCTGCCCCGCTGCCCTGAGCAGGCTCAGAAGCTTGCTCCAGAAAGGAGCCATTTCTCCCACCCACCCAGAGCCCATCTGACCTATTCTTACAAGAATATATGATAACTTAGTACAAACAAATCAAAAAGATGCTCCCCTTCACAGCAACATGATATTGCCAGCTTTCTAACAGTGCTTTCACCTCACCTTGGCTATGCAAAATTTTTATGACTTAAATGGCAGATCTTACCTATTTGGCTGATTTCTCCTCTTTTCCTCCTGTGGGAGTACTCAAGGACACAGGACTTAATCGGAGACTGGGACAAAACAGTCTTATCTGTAGCACATCACTGCTTAGAGCAAATATTGTTTCTAGTTTCTGATTCCCTTTTTCCCTAAGGTAAGTTTAACTCTCATTTAGTTTAGGCGTTTAGTTTGCCTTTGCTTTTTTCCTTCCCTAAAGGTGCCCAAAAGCAAAAAAATAATGCCGTGTTCCTGCTCCCTTTTGGTGTAGAAGGATCTCTGCATTTTTATCCAAAAAGAAGAAGAGGAATGAAAAACTGGTTGATTTTTTTGTAGTACTTGTTATTTCTCTCTGTTGTGCTGGAAGACTCAAACCCCATTTGAGAGGATAACTAGCAGGGATTTCATGACAGGGAAAACCTGAACTTCCTCAGGCTCGAGATACACTTGCAATGCAAGTCTTTAACCTTGCTGCCATTTTCTCCATACCAGGAGTCCGTCTGGAGTTTGAACACAGCTTACACATCTACTTAAACAGCTGATTCACTAGAATTTTCATCTTGAACCTTTCCATGTCCCTTGCAGCAGAATGAGGAGTTTTTTGCCTCTCTCTCTTCTCGTTATGTTACAATTCCAGTAATGCACACTTTAGAGAATTCTACCAGTCAAATATGATATTAGGCCGCAATTTCTCACATGTACAGTAAAAAAAAAAAAAAAAAAAAAAAAAAAAAAAAAAAGGTGAGGGGGAGGTTGTGAATGGGAAAAGAAAGGGAATGGAAAAAGGAAAATATATTTGAGCTTCCCGATGATAAAGATGTAAAATTTGGGGCAGAACGTACTTCATTTGGGTCAAAGAAGAAGGGCGGGGAAGGGGAAGGGAGATCCATATTGTTTTTATTTTCTGTTCACTTCAGAATTAGTGTTATTCAGTGTATAGATGGAATGTGTTTACCCACATCTAGAACTAATACATGACCCTACTAATACACAGCACTTAATTCTTGCACAGAATACTTTTCCCCATAGCAGTAGATCGCACAACAAATTGCAAAATTTAGTAAACAGGTCTCTTATCTTAGTGATGGAAAAGGGAGGTTTTGTTGGTAAAGCAGCAAATATAATCTAGATTTCCTAATTCTCCAGATCAGTGGGTGTACCACTAGACCACTAAGCACTACAAAAATTGATGAACTACATGATGTAATATGGCAGTGGGACTGTCTTACAGCTTGTCCTTGAAAGATGTTTGTTTTGACAGCAAACAGCCCAAAAGACAAAGCCTGCACCATGACAATTCCACAAAATCACTTGAAAAACAAAAAGAGTAACAATCCTCAGGGCTCCAAACCTTCCAAATTAAGGAATTAAAATCCCTATAATACATCTAAACCCAGAGGCTTTTTGCTGTAGAATTATCACTGGCAAATATATAGATTATTTAATTAATCCACTTGGTTTTAAGTTGTCTGCTCTTCTATTTTCCTTCTGTGCCTCACTTTGGTGGTTTGAGCCCCCTGGCACCTTCAGAAATTGCTGAGAGGTGTCTGGTAGGAAGGATCAGAAGTTCACAGGCACAGGTGGATATGGTGTAAAGGACCTCATCCCGATGTTTCAGTCCCATCTCCACTCAACACTTACCCCTTGGATGCAGCCCTAAGTTCAAAGGTACACCCAAAGTGGCACCCCAATGGTGCATTCTTGCCAGCTTTGCTTTTAATGAGATCAGGGTTTCACTAGGCTCTGGAGTCTGTGATTCAAATACTCTCTTCACTGTTCAGTTAATGGGATCAGAGTAGCTCCATCTGTAATGTGCGGGATGTCTCCTGGGTAATCTGCCTCAAGGAGATGGATTGAGAAGCTTACACCTTTAAATATGATGCAGTCAAGGAGAATTATAATTATTGCATGTATTAACACTGTGTACAAGGCCCAAATTACATGGCATAGAAAATACGAACTAAAACGGAATATTGCAATAGCCAATAGTCAGGAAAAAACCCTCATTGATAGAGCATTATGTATGCTATTGGAAAACTTTGCTGTGGAGAAAAGAAACACAAGATACATTCTCCCTGAAACTACTGGAAGTCCTCTAGGGCCGTGAGGCAGATCATTGTACTTAGCTTGTACGTGGGAGTTGGGAAGAACTCTGTCAGCCTTATCCTGTCATTTCTTCTTCCTCAGGATCAGTCTTTTCCCTTACTTTAAGATCAGAGAACAACTTTTGCCTCTTTGCTGGCCAGCCTGGTTTATTCATCTAAGCAAGATGTTTAGTTAAAATACCCGTTTTCTCAGAGGATTTTTTTCCAAAAGGTGTCCACACATTCTCTGCACTGGTAGAGTAAGGAAAGTAAGGAAGAGGTTGAGTGGGTTTTGGGAAGAGCTAATACCTTTTAAGTTGACTGTAGGATCGGGGATGCCCAGTTTACTTTTCTGTCATGGGGAATTATGCATATAACTCCCTAAGCTTTTGAAAATCACAACCTAAAGGCTTTACCTGTCGGTCTTAGCCTAAAGGAATGTAGGTGTCATCAGTTACAAATAGTTGTTGGCCTTTAGCTATTAAACTACTTGATTTGCATGTATAAAGATCGTTTTAACCTCCAGTACTAGATCTCCTGGTGTTGCCTGAATTGAATACTGAGCACAAAACTGCACATACAAGATTAGGCTCTGATACCTTAAAGAGCCTTCAGGAAACGTAGACAAATTTAAGTCAAAGGCACTGGAAGCTGGAGAGAAATATATTTTAAAATATGGCTCTAATCCCTATTTATTTGGCCCAATAAAGGCTGTTATCTGACTTAATAACTCTATTAGATGTGAGCACTGATTTTAACTGTTTCCATATTTGCTTCTTTCACCATTAGGATGTCTAAATTCAGCACCACATAAGAGACAAAGTCCTGGTAAAAGAGATTTTCTTCCCATTATGTGCAGTTTTAAAGTCATTTAAATTCCACAGTAACAGAAATTCCCATTGTTCATACATTTTTCTAATTAATTAATTCTGTATGAGTTAAAATATAGTAACGGAAATTTGTATTTCTCTGGTTCAGAAATCTCCGCCGAAGAACAGAAACGCCACGTGTATTGCCCGTATGAGTAAGGCATGTTCACTACTTTTGTTGAGGGTTTTCTTCATTCTGCATCACACAATATTTTTTAATCTGATCCTCACCTCATACACTACAAATGCCAAAGTCAAAATAATAAGTACCTGAAATTACCTAAAGCCTTTCAGTTATTGTAGTTTCAAACATTTTACTGTGGATCACAAGCAAGCACATTAGGGACCAGCTTCAGAAAAGACTTGTGTTTGTAGTGAACCTGAGCATGCTGTGCAGTTTCATTAACATCAGGGGGACAAGAGTAGAATACATGAAGTGCAGATGAAAGTCTTAGCAGTAATGCATCTGGTTTTGAAAGTGACATAGTCCATGTTTGTGAAAGGAGAAAACAAGGTCTCACAACTGCAGCTTCCAGACGCAGACTTGTACGAAGTTTTAAAAGCCTGCAGGAGGTTGCATGCTGAGTTAAAGAACTTGATATGGAAGTAATTAGGTAGCAGACAATAAGTGAGATAGAGAAAACAGCGGAAAAAGAGCTTTTAAGAAAGTTAAATGACTGCTCAAACCTCTCCTCCCCTTACCATTCCTGACCTCCCTTAAGTTAAGGCAGGCACGATGAAAGATCTACACACTTTCTTCTTCTAATAATTTCCTCAGTAATCAAGGAGCGGAAGTTGTTAAGTGTAGTATGATCGGTTGGAAGAGATTTGCTCCAGCATTTGGTTCTCATGCCAAGAACATAAAACTGTCTAATAGGAAGTTCTCCGCATATGAGCAGGGGATAGAGCTGAAGTAGCAATCAGCAGCTGATTGAGGCTATCTGACCATGCTGACCAGCTGTCCAAGCAGCAATTTCAGCAAGTGGTTGCTGAGCTGTTTTAGACTAGTCCCTACATCAGATCCTACAGGCTCTGATAGTAGCTCTATTCTTTGGGCAAAATCGTGCAGCTACTTGCAAGGGTGTACAAAAACTGCAGTGTAAGTAGATTTGGAGGTAGGACAGAAAACAAACAGAATTCAGTGTCCCAAAAAGAAAACTTGAAAGTTTGGTGGGACCTGTACACTAGGAAATTGAATGAGAGATAACTTGGTGGGACAGAAAGCTAAGGAAATACATTCTTTGCTGCGCATTCTACCATCTTCTTCTACCTCCCACCATGAGTAAGGAGCGTTTGGGTGGATAAGTGGATCCTTTGGCTTGGTTTAATGCCAGCAATGAGAACATTTGTGAAGCAAAGCCAAGCATGCTGGCAAACATCCATTGATCATCCTTTCCTTCATTAAAGTCCTCTCACCTTGTGAGAATAAATTGATTACGCTACCATAGGACACGCTTCCTGCAGCACTTCAAAGCCTGCAGAGGTGGAAGCTGGATTTGGGCCATAGTGCCTGGAGCCTTTAAGAGTTAATTAAACATAATAGTAACCTATATATTTACAGGTCCCTTTTTGATGACAGCAACAGAATAGAGGTTAACCCCACTTTTCAGGTTCTCCCTCAGGATTTGTTTGAACTTTGCTCTTGTTCCACCTCTACATCAGGCATGAACTGAGCTGTGCAAGTCAAAGACAAACGCATGCTGAATCTCCAGCTACAGATGTGGACTGCAGGGATGGAAAGACTGAGTGATTTGCTGAGGGTTATACGTGAAAACTGTGGCAAGGTACAGTTTTATTATTTCATCCCTTTTTTTTTCTCACAAATTCCCTGCCACCCTCCCTCTTCTATGATGAATCATGAGAATACCAGCACATAAAGAAGTATAAATGACATGTAGGCACGCTGAAATTCTGCAAAGCACCTTACAGCTGGGGAGGTGGCAAAAAATGAGAAAGCTTTCAGATTTACCAGCCCCAATGCAAATAGCATTTATTTAAGCTTCCACATAAGATCAAGTAAACAGCTTTAAAGACATCACTAAAACCTTCAAGCTGCACAACATTGATGAAAAATTGACTCAGAATCAACACACTGCACTGTACCTACTAGCCCTGACAAGGTGGATAAAAATAGCAAGGAAACAATGGTGACGTCAATCAAAGACTGGGTGAGCCAAAGAATTTTGCAAATACTCCCACATGGAATGAGTCAGAGATTGAGTGGAGAGTTTGAGAAACACAAGGCAAGCAAAATCTCTTTAAAAGAACCTTCACTGTGTGCTCAGAAGCCTTAGACAAGCTGAATTTCAATCATCAGAGGCATGTTTTTAAAAAGAGGGGGGAAAAGAGTCATGAAGGTGTTTCAGTCCATTGGCATGGTGACAGGTTCTCTATGATTTTTTTTCTCCCCAAAGCTTTCCAAATGAAATGCTAGATGTGATAAACAAAACCAGATCTTTAGGCAGTACAAATTTCCCAGCAATGGGAAGTTTTGGTAATGAGAAACCTGATCCCTATGTCTTCATGTGAGGATGTGATCAGCACCCTGTAGGACAGATCTAGTACAGAATACTGACATCTATCAGTAAACAGAGACAAGGACAAGTTCAGCAGCTGTTCAACAGAGCATGGCATGCCATTATATGGTAGTTTAGGATAGGAAGTAAAGCAGCATATTGCAGCCAATTGGAAATTCAGAGAAAATTTTGGGAGGTAGACAGTCATACAGTTATTTGAATGTTTTCCAGAAACAGCAGAATAAAGTAAAAAAAACCAAACAAACCCACAAGTGAGTGTCGTACCTCTCTGAACATGTCAAACAACCAAAAGTGTCCTAAGATTTATAAAAGACAGTATTTTTAGATGTGGTATTTCAAAGTCTCATACACATACCAATGACAAGTCCTTTAATGTTTGTGTTTACTTTGGAGAAATGTAAAATAATCAAGACTTGTAAAATCTCTATTTCTGAAATTCCACTAGGTGTCTTTTGCAACAACTGACGACCTAGTGCCTTATAAAAATACTCAGCTTCTTGCTGACACAAGATCTCTAGGATTAAAAATTTCAGGAGTAATATTTTGTTTTTAAGCTCGCAGAATTGCATCCACAAGTTCGATCATCCTAATCCTGCAATTGCATCCACAATAATCAAAGGAAGTATTTTCCTAACCTCATTAGGCCTGAGACCAAGTTCTTTAGCAACATCATGTAAATGGCTTTTTTAATTCCAACAGGACAGGTGCACCAATACGGTGTAACAGGCAGAAGCTCCAAGTGCATCAGCTCCAGCTGATGGCACAATAAGCATCTTTCCCAAGGTGAGGAAAGAGGTTTCTTTCAGAAAGTACCCGCTCTCTGATTTTTTCTCCAAGTCAGGCCTTTTCCCCACAAACACTTATTTTAGCAGCTGGTTTTGCAGCACTTGAAGTTTACACAATGCAGTCAAGCATCCTGAAAAAAATTCCCTCATAATAACCAACCTCTTTTCCATTTCAGAACGGATACTTTTTTATAATGGACTTTTCTGTATTTTTCTCCTTTGATCCAAACAGCAAGAGTTACAGAAACGTGAGGAACTGTGGAAAACCTGTGGGCTGAAATCCAAAGAGCCTGGGAAGTTTACACCCATTGATAAATGGACTTTCAGCAGAAGGTCCTCTATTTTCCTACCAAATCTGCATCTCAGTGACCACTTGTGAATTTGGGTCTGAAGCTGGAAAACAGGACACATGTTAAGGGGACAGCAAAGAGACTATTTTTTCTCCCTGTTAGACATTCTTCATCTTTTTCCTGTCTTTCTTTGATGTTTCAGTCTTTTGCAACTGTTGAGTAATTAAGATGAAAAGCTGTTATTGTTTTATTAAAAATGCAGTGCTCTTTGCCACTCCTTTCCTGTTTTTTAACTGTAAAGTCAGCAAAAGCTAAGATACGATCTATAGGTAGGAAGCATCTGAACTGAAAATGCTGTGGTCTCCTATGGTTACGTGGAAACACAAATATTCCAGTATACACGCACCCTAATAATTAGCCCTTTTAAAGACAGCAAGTACTCACTTGCAGTGGAAGACCCATCCTAATATTATATATGTAGTCATATGCCATATTCTTGAGACGACTTTGTAAGACAAAACAATGAGAATTCTAAATTAACACTGCAAAAGTACTTCTGGAATGAATATAAAACAATGTTTAATTTTCTTTATGCTAAGATTTGGCCATATGAAATGATTCTAGCCTGCCTCTACCAAAAACATAAACTACTGGGAAAGCGTAGCTGCTATTACACGATGATTTTGGAAGATGAGTTAAGTACCAAACCGTAGTTTAAGGAAAGCTATATAGGCCTTCTTAACTGCTCATGTCAGAACAGCTTTACTATTTATTGTTGAGAGCTTTAGGCTTAACTGAAGGCTTTGGTTGAAGGTGGAAGCTTCACTTTGGCCTAGGGATGACCTCTGAAAGATGCAGTGATCTCACAGCAGGAGAGTGACTTACCCACACTGCTAACGTAAACACGGCCAGACTGTGAAGTGTCAGTGTAACACTGCGGTGGAGATACTTGGGAAATACATCTGCCCCGCTTCATCGACAGAGCTTTTGCTGGTGGGAAGTGTCTGTGTAGCTCTTCGTGGGAACACTCTTACTGTTTAACTACAGAAAATCGAGAGATTGTTTTATTCAACTTAAATGGTGACGGTTGAAGGATTGCTGGGTGAAATCTGACCAACAATTAGTGGGAAGTTCAGTGTTCAATTGAAAGCAATTTCACGTGTTTTAGGTTACAATATGCAAGGGTACAGGCTAAACCTAACTGATTGCTTTTGACAGATCTAAAGTTTACTATTCAGGGCAGTAACCTGTGTTGTAAACTGTCTGCAGGATCGGGCCCTTAGGTATTCCAAAGCAAATGTCTACATATAATCCGATTAATGTATGTATTTTGTAAGCAATTACTATCATTTGTCCTCTGACAGAGCTTTCTGAAACATTACAGAAATGAAGAATACTTTTAATTTGTACTGTATTAAATTATACTTGTATTAATTATTAAAGATTATTACTAAAAGTTAATGAAAGAAACTATCATTATTGTATCTGCCACAAATAAAAAATCTACCTATTGTATTGTAGAGATGATGCCATCCATTAATTAGTTTATAGACCCCAAAATATAAGGGAGTGTCACAAATTTCCAGGATTTCCCTAAATCCATCTCACTAGAACATATATATGAGGTTTCTGATCTCATATATGGTTTTCCGTTCACTACACTCAGGTAATCTCTCCCTCTTTCCAATCACTGCATGTTTAAAATTAATGAAAATAAATTACTGATTCACATGATGTATGTCTTGGGGATTAGCCCTTGAAAATTCTCAAGGCATGAGAATTTACCTGATTTTACGTTTTGGAACTTAGAAGCAAACTGATAAATTAAGTTCTAATGTTGCTTCTTATTCTGGCATATAACTGAGGTTTGTCCAGTTTCATAGGTGCAAAGGAAATTTTTAGGTAAAATTATTCTGGAACTGCATATATATTGTGGTTTTTTTCCTTTACTTTCCTAGAATAGTATTTTATTCCAGGATAATTTCAACAGATTATTTTTGTTTACCCTTCAGGGTGACTGAAGACAAAAAAAACTTGGTCTTTGTTACTTGGTTACATTATGCGACATTTTGAAACTTGCCTGTTTTATAAGAAACCACTACTTAGTTGCAAATTTGGCTGGACTCAGGGAAAAGAGATATTTTGAATTTCTCTTTATTTTGTAAGAGAGAATGTGTTGTTTGCTGTCTGAGTATATGTGTGGGGAGTTGTTTTTTGATTTGTTCCCCTCCCCGCCAAGATTCACTATCTGTGATATTCTACGCTATGTAGTAGCTTTGCTATCTATCACTGAAAAAGATCCAGAGTACGTTGGGCAGGAGATGCACCAGTTGCATTGTCCACAAAGGAAGTCTCGGAGGGCATGGAGCCCTCAAGCGTAGATCCACTGTGCAGAGACGAAAAACAAGCCATTGGCTGAAACCCGCTGGCCTCTATTGCTAAGCTCTGCAGTAGTTTTCTTCCACTAGAGAATGGGAGGGTTTTTTATGTGGTTATACCTGCAAAGCTATGCATTGCTGCCCACAAAACCAGCATGGCCACAGTATCGGCAAGTGCTGACTAAGGGGCCCCCATCAAACTGGGGGAGAAATGCACCGATCTCATCTTTGCTGATCTTTCTTTCTCTGGTCGCTTCTACTTGTGCTTTGTGCAGGCTCTGGGGAATTCATCCTTACTAAAAAACTTCAGAAATGTGCATGTGGGACATGCAGCTTTACAATTTTGATGTATTCAGAAAGCCATGCAAATACTATATGAGTATGTGAGGTACTAGTCAGGGAGACAGTTTCAGTTAAAATAGCTGACATACATATCTGGAAAGACAGATGAACTATGCTGGGGTGAAAAGTATAATCGTGCTTTTAATATTCATGAATGATATATGGCTATATAGCTCTTTAGGGACAGGACAATACAGATACAGACATATTCAGAAAAGTTGGATGTCACTGGACAAACACATGAATGTAATCCCGGAAGCAATGCTTCCCAGGACATTATTTTCTTATAGGGATAACGTCCTTGATCTTGAATGACTGCAGGTTTTAAGTGAATACAGGGTAACAGTATGTCAGTACTTTCTGCTGAAATCATTTGACATGACAACTTTAAAATACGCAAAACGTATTCTACTGATAAAGAAATACATAAAGTACTGGAGCCCAGAAATAAATACCCAGTAAGTAAATATCTGGTAGCACTATATGTGAATTATATAAATGCACACACACATATATACACAGATGTATATGTTAACACTATAGACAAATGCATATAGAAAAAAAAATACGTATATGCATATTTACATAATATTCCTACAGACTTTTGACAAGAACAAACCATTCAGAAGGTAGCAGGTTTACTTAAAACAAATCAGACATTTTATCACTGCATTTCACTTGCTTTTCTTTTACCGTCATGCCTGCCTCCTTGAAATGTACCTTCATATTGTGGTAAAAAACAAGCTCACATTTCTTAGCTGCTGATTGGAAAAGCTAGTAATGCGCAGCAGTATTCTGTTTCAAAACATACACAATCTGATCTTGCATGATCTTGTATCTGATCTCCACCATGGTGTGAGCTGCAGGTGCTGAGCTTCTCTGGAAATGCAGACCTAGTGCAAAGAAGCCTAAGTAGAGGTATCTCTGTCTTTAGGTTTTGATACGGTAACTGACACCTGGCTATCAGATCGTGGACATCTGTTTGACAGTTTTGACTTGTAATTATTATGATGAATCCTTAAACAAACAGATCATAGTAGACAGTGGAAAACACACTAGAATAAAGCAGAACCTGGTCTGTTGCTAGGACTGATGTGTGTAAAAGAAATCAATAAACAATAATACTTTAAAAAAAAAAACACAAAAAAAACCCCCAACAGCAATTTGTTCTACTTTTCTACCTACTGAAAGCATACAGTACAATGCATTTGGTGTTGCCAGTTTAAACTGTGAATTCTTTGGTAGAATCATATCTTCAAAGAAAAAGATATTATTATTGCTTTTATTATGATGTATTTACTGTGGCACATACTTGCAAAATGAAGAGCCTGAAGTAATACTCCTAACACCCTATTCAGACACTCAGACATAACCAGACTGAAATCAAAGCATCAATTGCTCTCCTTTAATTCAATAGGATTTGTGAGGGTACAACACGTTAAGAATATAAGGCCATTTTTACTTTGATTCCTTAATAAATGGACTTAGGATCCTAACTGGAAAGCTGTAACTTATGTGCATAGCAAGGGGGTTAAGGTGGCACAGGGTTAAGGTGGGAAGGCATCATAAGTCTCTTTGCTCTGTTTCAACCTTCTGATATTTGATGCCATTCGCCAGAGGTCTCCTAAGTGTAAAAAGTTTGTCTCCTCTTGTTAAATTGCCACCTGCTCAGGGAAAAGCTAATCCATTAAGGTCAAGCAGTTCTGAGAAGGTGCTGCAGTGCCTGGGGCAGCCTCTTGAGTTTCACTTCTAGCAGCTGCAGGAAGATGAAGACGGGATGGTCCTTGTTACTGAAATTAGACAGATCAGGAAGTAAACAGAGCTCGCCTTTCATCTGATGTGGCTTTGAGATGGGAAATGTTGGGGAGGGGGGCAGAGAAGAGGGTGAATTCCTCTTCTAATTACTTTATGGGTCAGTTCTCCAGACTTCATGTCAACGTCAGACATGCATAATCTTTTTTTATTTTTAAATGAGAGAAAAGGAAAAAAATCTCATGAACTACTGAAGATTTTAGGGTTTACTATCATTTAGTTCTCAAGACCATGACTTTCATGGGGATTATTATGCTTTCCTTTGGGAATAAGCAGCCAGTAGAGCTAAAACAGGGGAAGAGCCATGCTGTCTGCATAAACTTCTTGTCTCCTTTACATATTGAAACCTTCACTTTCTGTGTTCATTACTCGGCTTCTTTCTTCTGAAGTGGACTTTAGGCTTATGAAAGGTGCTGGACCAACAGTACAGGCTTAAACCCTCTGTTTTTCACACCAAAGCAGGCCTGTGAGACCATCTCCTCCCTACAGATCTGAAGGGACAGTCACTCACGATAAAGAAGAGTCAGATGTCACCTCCACAGCAAAGGCTTCCTGGTTGCCCTCCCCTCCCCGCAGCCTTGCTCAGCCTGCGCGAACTGCAGCAGCCCTCTGGTGCATCACCTTGCAGAACTCCCTGACTCCTGGATGGTGACATCAGAAAAAAAGAGCAAAAAATTGAATGATGAAATCATTCAGGAGCAATGCACGGATGTGCTCAGCACGAGCTATAACTCGTAGCAGCCGTTTGGATGTGCCACAGCAAATGAATGAGCCAGACTCGATCTTGTTTTGTCTAACCCAGAGCCAATATTGTCTAGGATCAGCTGGTGCAAAAGCAGACTTTTCAACACCTTGTTTTGGGTAACATAGGCTGTGACTATATGAATTCCATAGGCGCAGGCAGCCTTATTGCTTCAGTCCCTGCTTCTCACACACCCACTTGGAGTCCTATTTTCACAGGGTTTTTAAGAGCCGCTTTAGAGAGCTGTGATAATCCGGGGGATTAGTGAGAGCCAGAGGGGAGCCAGACACATGATGCCCCACAACTGAAACATGCAGATGCTTTGCTTTGATGTGATAAGGCGCAATGAAGCCTTTTAAAACTGAGATGAGGGAGTGTTTTGTAGAGCAGTGCAGCATCCTAACTCTACCAGGGCCATCAGAAGCTGAGATGCTGTGAAGACAGCTGGTCAGCTACTTGACTCAATTAAGTTTTTGCCCCCTTGATTCTCCTTGCCAAAGCTCTCTCCTTCACCTTCCCCCACCCCTCTGCTCTCCTGGTGTACAAAGCAACAGTGGCTATCAGGCAAACCATATTTTACAGTTGGTGTCCCAAGTGAGATGGAAAGATACCCTCCTCCAGAGTCAGCTATGTCTGCATTATTAGCCAGAAAGAGCCTTTTGACTGGATGAAAATAGAAATGTTCTAAAATCCTCTTTATTCCTTTGACTTGCAGCAGAGATGCAGACTTTGGGTCTCCCAAAGCCAATGGATTATTTCAAAAGTTTTCTCTCTTCTAAGCTGGGCAAGACACCCAAGCGCCTACCTTTCCCTCTGTAAGTTCTCAGCATGTTTCCCCACCAGAGACATGTGCATTTGCATGTAGCTACATTTCTTTTTGCATAACTGTTTCTCCAAATATATACAGAAAATCTCTAATGTGCATGCAGATGCAAATAGGTACATATTTAATCATATATCTATATATATATATATATATACACGTATAACTTACTGGGGGATCAGGATGTTCACTTGGCAATTTCCATTCACGCAAGAAATCTATATGCACACAGTTAGTGTCAGTTATGGCATTAGGCTTTAATGGGGATTAGGTTGTGCTGAGTATTTTGTAGAGATCAGAGGAAAAACAATCCCTATGCCAAAGTACTTAACCATCTACATAGCACAAAATAGAAATAGTGGATAAGGTGATGGAAGAAAAATTTTCTTCTAATTAGAGGATGCATTTTCCTAAAATTGTTGAAAATTCTTTTCTTACCTGGTGTTAAGAAAGCACAAATATTTAGTAGCTCTTAAATTTTAAGTCAATAGTTCATTAATTTACCAGCAACTCTCAAAGTTGTGTCTGGATCTCCAAGAAAGCTCATCATCAGGACTGTTTGAAAATATGACTTGCTAATTACAGTGAGTCTGCAAACCGCAGATCACAGTGTGCTCTAAGGTGCCAACAAGATGTATCCTCAAGCTCTGAAGATTTAATTTTTAACTAGAAAATACTAGCTTAATTGAAATATCAGTAAAATACGATCACACACCCAGATCCTGAAGCCTGTTTGCTTAGATCTTAGAATCTATACAGATTGAATTCTGGGCAAAGTTATTGAACACTAACCCTCAGGCTCATAACAACAGTATGGGACCAGAATGCTTTCAGAAGTCATCACGCACTACCAGATCTGAGAGTGATGGATAGGATAGGGAGAGAAACTATTGTCTGCTTCTTTGTGGTACTTTTCCACTGTTTTCTTCCGTTTTCCTTAACACTCTGTACTTTTTATTTCTCACGTCTCAGGTGAGAGCCCTAATTGGCAAGGTAGAGACTACTGTGGAATCATTGCTTGTGGGTGGGTGGGTGTGAAAAATTCCTGAAGGTTTTGGTTTTATTCTGCATTGGAATGAAAACAGATCTTGAAACCTCAAAATTGATCATTAAATAGAATTTGTTGGGTTTTGGCCAGCCTAACTTTTCTCCACCATCTGCTTGGCAAACCATCTTGTCTTTGGGATGCAGTTGGAAGAGGCCTATTATGATTAGTATAAATGCTGCTGGAAAATAAACTCTTTATTGGAATTTTTATGTTATTGCAACAGACAAGGAAAGTCTTGCTAATTGGATCCTATCCCTCCGCTGCCAGTTTCAGTTAAGAAGAAATGTAAGCAGTGCACAGTTGGGATTTTGTCTTTGTTATTAAACACATAGTTATTTAAACGCAATCTAGAGCAGATACATCATTCGGTATACCGCTAGGTATACTTCTTTCTTTGGCACAAACGTTTGCCTCGTTATCGGGCACAGACCTAAAATGCATATTTAGTCCAAAATGCCAACTGAATTCTAAAAAAGTATCCAGTCACGACTGGGCACAATCTGAGTATTTTAAAAATAATGACAGCAAACCACCAAACAAACCAGAAGCATTGTTGGAATAGATCAATAATTGTAAAGAAACTGTTCCTGACATGAGCCAAGGTCTATAAAAATGGTTTCGTAATAGTCTCACATCAGCAAATCTCTTCAAGATGCTCTTTTAATCTGCAATATTTTGGTTTCAAAATCCCTGCGGAATTAGTGATTATCTCTTTCATTTTAATGTTCCAAAGGTGCAGTACCTCATATTCTTTCAAAAGTCATTTGACAAAGAGAACAGAAGATGTTAGCCCCCTTGCCAAGTGGAAAGCTTTAAAAAGCTCTTATTATTCTGCAAAATGCAAACAAAGCTCAGGAGGGGTCCATGCTAGGAAGCGATTTGCATCTCTTGGAATGATTTAAAACTGACGAAGACGACAACTTGAGTGACTTCTTACCCTCAGTGGACCTCGAAGGCTCTGGCAAAAAAGGAAGTTAAATATTTAAATTATTTTGCTACTGAATGACACAAAATCTGATCTGATGTTTAGGCCTTCTGTCCCTGCTGCTGGGCCTTTGGCACTTTGTCATCTGTGACCTTGACTCAGGGACTCACTGATCCCCATTTTATCAACAGCCAGTGGCTGCACAGTCTCTTGCTGATACGGCTGCACATGGTGCTGCTTAAAAAATGGCAATGCCTCACTTCTTGAGAAATTAGCTTCTTTCACAGATTGTTTTATCTACTGGAAACATTAAGATTTTTTTAATGACAAAGTCCATATAGCTCTAGGAGAACAAGCTGGATTTGGTGACTACTCCCAGTCAACAGAGTCATGGGAAAGTAGATAAATAAGTGTTTGTGGTCAGTTGGCTCCAAGAAGCGCAACATGTGTTAAGATATTCTACAGAACAGAAGACTTTCCTGAACTGGAGAAAGAGTATATGGGGATCAAAGGTAAATGACAACAAAAAATGCATTTGAAGATTTGTTTTCTTTATAGAAGACCAATGTAACGAATACTAAAAAACATAATTTTAGATAAAATTTACTGTATTTAAAAATGAGATAACATCTTTTATAGAGAAACACATCGGAAATGCTAGACAGATGTGTGGAGGATCAACAAATGTTTTGATCGTTAGATCTGATTCAGTAATATGTGGAGATACGAAGTGATAACCCAGATGCTTTAGCAGGAATCACTGACACTACAGAATATTTGTTGTATAACACAATTTGATTGAAATGAACCAAAATTTTTAACATATGACTCTCCTCTAGAAGATGGGAGTTTGCCTGTGCAGTCCATGAAGTCAACACAAGCTTTGCCATTGACTTCAGTAGGGGTAGAAAAAGGCCAGTAAGGACAGAGACAAAACGAGTGCTTAATCAGTCACACAAACACCAGAGAAACGACCCATCTAAATTATCGTACAAATAGCATAGCTTCGAAAGAACCCCAAACCTCAGTTCTCTTTCCTGGATTCAGTTACTGTTATGATGTATGGAGCCACAAATTGTCATAAGCTAGAAGGACACTTACTAAAGAAAAAGCTATAAGGCCACGCCAGCCATCGAACACACTGTGTTCCAGTTTTGTCTCCTTTGGGCCCACCACACCCAGCCTGGATCTCTGTCCATCAGCCACAGACAATGAATGTCTGGGCTATATGACACAATAAGCATCTGTGGCGAAATCATAGCCCATTGAAGTGAATGTTGAAGCTGCCATTGACTACCACAGGGGCCATATTTCATGCAGTCATAGTTGTCTGCACAAAATGGAATAGCTTTTTAGGCTGCCTTCTTCACTCTTCCACTTTCTGTCTTCCTACAGCAGTGCGTTATGGGGCAAACTGTGACTAGCAGGAGCCAGAGAAAGATTTTCCAGCACTCCCTTCTGGGTTGGAGCTGCCTTCTTCTGGCAGCTGTGTCCAGAGATGCAGAAGAAACCCTACTCCAACTAGGAACTTCATATATCTGTGGTTAACAGCCACAGAATTCAGGGAGTCCATAATAGGTAGGCTGACAGTGATTGCAAAGGAATGAGATATTACTGCTTTCCCTTACTTGAAATTGAAACCTTCTTTTAGCAAGGTAATAAAGGTAAAATTCCTTTCAATCTGGAAGATAATTCTCACTTAATCTGGGCTTTGGTTAAATGCTAAATAAAAGCCAACCAGCACACAGCACAGTGGCATTCTGAGCTTGATTAGAGCTTCTAGGGACTACAGGAAACAAAATCAGTAAAAAATAATCATAGCAACCAGTGGTGCCGCTTAAAAAAAACAAATACTCAGAAAAGCAAAGAAGGAAGAGTTCTTGAAAAACTGAAGTTGGTGTCCACAGTGTCAGGTGACAGGAAATAACACAGGGAAAATTCAACACACAGAGTTTAACTTCAGATGGACCACGATGTTGCTTTCAGATGCACCGAGAAGTTCAAAATCTTTTGGATTACATATCCAGAAAGTTGGTGGCCAGCCGTGATTGGGTAATTGAGAATAAAAGCAGTATCTTCTTGGCAGCAAGAATACAATAGTGCCTCTGTTACTGCACTCGGGTTTTTTCCTTACGCTAGGCTCGTTGCTCATATCTGATTCATGCTGAAAAAGTAAGGATGTGCACTAAGCTCAGAAAGCTGCATGCGGGAACAAGGATGTTTCTTTTGCAGTGGAATGGCACTGCATTTAATAAATGTCCTCAGCCTTAGTTCATTCAAATGGATTTCATAAGGAAGCCCGTTGTTTAATCTTCTCTCCTCCCATACTTAATAATATTCTAATTATAATAATTATTATTTCTTAGCATTTACATAACACTTTGCATCTTCAAAGCATTCTCTAACTATGAATCATATTGCTCACAAGTCAAGTTATAGAACTAGCCAGGATTTCCCTGATAATTTTTGAAAGGAAAACAGGGGTGTTTTTTTAATTTTATGATTTAAATTAATTCTATGATGTGGAGAGCTACAGTTCCTATTAGTTCATATTTGAATCGAAATATTTGGAGGATTCAGTCTGACAAAGTAGCCTGATTCTTTTGGGAAAAGACAAGGCCACGATGTGTCCATCTGTGGCACTCAAACAGCTCAGATTAATATTGAACAAGGCCCAAAGGGAATATATAGATTTGGTTCAACAAATTGAAGCAGAATATTTAGTTGATTATTGTTAAAAACACTTTGACAATTTTGTCAAAAAAAAAAAAAACAAACCCAAAACCAAACAGAAAAAAAGAGAATAGCACAGAGAGGCATTTTTAATATTATAATTTAGAACACATAAATTTTGGAGCAATGGAATTTCCCTCAAGATCAAAGTCCAAGTTTTCATCAGCTCTATTAAGTCCAAGACTGTGACAGAGTGTTGTGCCATTTCCCTCTCCTCTAACCAGTTGCTGTGTGAACCATGGTCTCAGAAAGCAAATGAGGAAATCACTGTCTCCAGATACATCCAGCTGAAGAACGAGCACGGGAAAAGGTGTTCTTAAATAGGAAAAGGCAAATGCTGGGATTCGTGTTCCCAGACTTCAGCTGCATACAAGCACCTTGCCAGCATGGGAACACAAGGCTATTCACTCATCTTTGGTTGCCAGTGGGCAGAGAGAGAGAAGGTTTATTGGTCTGTGCATAAGATGCATGACTAACACAGGCAGGTTAAAATCTCCCTAAAAGTGTGTTTCACTCCACTGAGTGCTGAAGAAACTCTTTTTCATAGGTCAGAGCTCTGAGGTGGCTCTAGGTAGACAAGATTAATCCCTTGGGGCTGAGGAAAAGTGACTAATATGGCTTTACTGTTAAAGAAACTTCTGTATTGATCCAGAGAACAAAGTCTCCTTTTTTTCAAATGAATGTTACTTTTGACCTCCACACAGAATGCCGTGACTTTTCACCTTCTGATGGCCTCTCTGAGAGGCCGATAAGCTTGGGTTTGGTCCACAGATGATATTAAAACTATTATGTTCAACAATAAACCAGATAATCTGCCAAGAAAATAAGCACTACTACATTTAACTTTATAGGAGATGATTACTCCTGGACTATGTATATTAATGAGTTTTGAATGAGTGACGTTTAATAAAATATTCACTATCTCTTCAACTTTCTTTCATTTCTTTTCTTGCTGGAGCCCTTTCATATTTGAAAATTAATTATGCACACCATATTTAACCAGGGTGAAAATGAGACTTACATGGAACCTTTCCAGCTCTTCATTACATATTTAATTGTTAAAATAATCAAGCTATCCATCACACATTCTGCCACCCAGTCGTCTGTCACCTTGGAACCAGTCAGAGAGATCATAGACAGAGAAGTCTAGAAACAAAAATTTTACATCTCTCATTGCTGAACAATTTTGCCATTGAGAGCAGTGGTCTTGGCATGGTATATCTGTACCATATTTGCAAAAATAACAGACAGCAGCATCTTCATGGCACCTTCTATGCTTTGCACTTCCTCCCATTAAGCACTAAAAACTATGGCCATGTTATAGGAAAGTTCTTTAGCACAGTATATATTTAAGCTCCTGGGTCTTCTCACTGATTTTAAAGCCAGGCCAAGAGCACTTTAGAAAGTACACAGTGATTTGGCCAGCATTTAATAATAGCTACATGTTATGTGATGCTTTTTGTCAAAAAATTGCCCATGCACTTTACTAAAATGCTAGGCAACACAGTCCTTGTTTTATGTATGGGGAAACAGAAACTCTAGAACAGTATCAGGCAATAGCACTAATCCATCACACGTAACAAGGCACTTTGTGGAGCTGAGCCCTATGTCTCGGAAAACCACAAAGCAAACATAAGAAGAGGGATGAAACTTCCGTCTTCTGAGTTGGAGCACAGTGCTGTTTATGCCGAGTTCTCTATAATCCAAGAGCTGCATGAAGGCTGCTGGGTTGTTTAATTTAAATCTGGGATTCATTGTTGCAGGATCAGAAGCCAATATAACACCACGACTGCACAATATTTAAAAGATGTGAAGTATGAAGTGGAAGTACTGTGGATTTTGGATGGGGCCCTGGATTTTTAGAAAGTAGAGGAGTAAAGGTATGAAGAGGATGGAATACTAATTTCAGCAAAGTTGTTTTATCTGTGCAGGTGTTACTCCCCAAATATCTGACATGCCAAGTGCTCAGAATATCACCAGGAAAATAATATGGCACACTGCAGTGAGAACATTTTTTCAAGTATAACTATATTTGAGTAGTCATAAAAATACAACCCATTTTTGATTCACAAAGTAACATGCACAGGGTGCAAATTTTAAATTGTCATATTTTACTGAAAGCATCACTGTCATCTACGCTAGAGGCAGACGGGTCAGAAAGAGTATCTAATTCTTACACCCCATCCCACAGTTGGAGGTCAGATTTTCAAAGGCATTTTGGTGGGACCAGAGTACCCCAGTTAGTTTGTTTGAGCCCAGTATCACTCTGTAACTCTCCAGAAATGATGATTTCAATTCAATACCAAATTTTACATAACCAAGAGCAGGCTTAAAACTAGACAGACAGGTCTAACGCAGCTCAGCAATACTGTAGCTTTAAATGACTGCTGTCTAATGCTTTAACCGTCCCTAACATTAATTGTACATATTCCGGTGTTCTAAAGGGAAAACAAGCTTTCTCTTATTTAATGCATAAAGGTAGAATAAATGCTATTAAAATCTAACTCAAGAACTTTCTAAAGAGTATTAAATAAATCTCAGCTCAGGCAGGCTGTGATGTATTGTGAAGGTCAAAGCTGATATGAACAATGAACTAGCTACTTGCATAGAAATAATGCATTGGGAAAAAGAAGTTGTGCTTATCAAATAGGGATATGAGCTGGAAAAAACAGAAAAATCCCCAAAATAAAAAACTACAGAAGATGCAAGAATCACAAAACTAAAGTCACCAACACCAGCCATATCTTGGAAAGTATCAAGGACAGAACCAGTGAAGCGAATGATCTATCTTATAAATTAGACTTCAACTAGTGTAAAAGCAGCCAAAGTGAGGGCCCAATTGTTTTTGTAGCCTGTCGGAAATAATTTCAAACCTGACAGGATACCATGGCTCGTAGTGTGATCTCACAGATTTCAGTGGTCATGCTGAGAGATAAGCAGAGAAGCACGGTAAAAACTCTGATAGCAAAGGCACTGCTGCCAGCTTTGCTGTACTAAGAAATTATCATTCACTCCAAACAGCAGATTGGGCGAGTGCTGAGTGACTTCCCTTTCCTCCTCTTCCATCCTCCTCTGCCCGACCCTGTGCTACCACCCTCTTTCTTCCCCTTTCCCCACCCTGGGAGGACATGAAGTGTTACTTTTTATGGTATCAAAACCAGCTGATATATCCGGTAATAACAAACATCAAAAGAAATTACACCATCACGTTATAATATCATTAGTGTCCTAAATTAAAGCAAGATGATTGCCCCAGCAGACAACAACGAACCATACAGAGATACTAATAATGCCACAGGTAGGTTCTAGTGCTGTACCAAAAGAGAAGGTGCCATGCACTGGCTCTATAATTATGTCAGGAATCAACTGATGAAGTTATTTCTTCAGTTACAGATGGTAACAAAGCTGTTTACTTCATTCATGTGCGTGTCTGAGACAAGGTGTCCATCGCCCACTCCTCACCCACCCAGCTGCTTGGCCCCAGAGTGCCCTGCCAACCCGCCTTAGAAGGGGTACAGCCGTACTTGGAGAGAAAGGCAGGTACAGTCTTGCAGAGGCACTGAAACAACTGCTGCCCGGACCTACGCAGAACAGCAAGCACCAAGGGGAGCCCACAGGAAGATGTGGCAGCTCTCCCACTGTAGAAACCCTGGAGCTTCCTCAAGCAGCAAGAGACACTGATGTGCCCTGGTGTGGATGAAGAGATGGTGGCAGAGGCAAGTGGTTTGGAGCATGGGACCCTTGGGTGGGGAATGCTGTTGTTTGCTTAACCCATAAACTTCCACCCTGATAAAGCCATCTCTGGCTGTTGTCCCCTTTTGGAAGCTGCTGTGTTGGCCTGCAGAATGGGAATGCTCCCGTTTCATAGCCTAGAGAAGATTCATTTCCTCCGACGTACAACCTCATATGTTTGGATTAATATCATTACTATTTGCGTTTGTGGGATACTATGAGGCCTTGTCCAAAACAGAACCTGTGGAGATTAATATTCTCCTGGCAGACACCCATTAATTCCACTAAAGATACAGTTTGAAACCTTTTAAAGCATGTGCACAGTCTTTAAGCTCAAGGGGAGGAGAGAGAGCTCTATGACAAAAACACTAAGCAGAGGTTGCAGAGAACTGATTTTAGTTCTTAGTGTTGCTGCAATTTCAACTGTCAAGAAATTACTTCATTAGCCTGTACTCACTGTCCCAATTGGAAAACAGAGATATTTTCTTTGATCAACATATCTGATTCTACAGTAGCTGTTCAAGACAATAGTAATTTAACAAATGCTTGCACTTCTCAAGTCTATCACAATTTGAGTCCAATATCAATTTAGCTGTCTAGCTACTGTGATGTAAATAACAACAACTGTGCTGGTGGGACTCATGTGCAACTAGAAGATGAGGTACCATTTAATTTAGGTTTTTCTCAGTAAAGACACTGAGCCAAAGCTTGCTTTCTTCACCCCAGGGTCTCAGCACTATCCCTTCAGTTCAGTATCCATCAATTTAGCAATCTAATCCAAGTTAAATACCCCTGCCTTTTTTTTTTTTCCCCCAGATCCTGCAAACACTTGTACTAACGCAGCTAGAGGGCTGGAAGATGAAGAGCAGGAAGGAAGGATGAAAAAAGGTACTTGGCAATGTACTGCTGTAGACAGGCAAAGGCAGTACCATCTCCATTTTACAATCGGGGAATGAAATCACAGAAGCATTAATTGGTTTGCCCCAGGTCACACAGGAAGTCTGTGGCAGGGCCAGAAATTTGACATAGATCTCCCATGTCTCAGATCAGTGCCTTAATCATGAAATAATCACCAGAAGGTTGAATACTTAGGTTAACTGTAGAAGAGTAAGAGGGTTTTTTTGCTGTGGTGTATAAAGAGAGAAATGGCAGCAATACATTTCTAGTTCCTGGAAAACTTTACATTCATTTGTATTCTGAGAAGTGACTGGGAAAAATGACACCGTGGGGTTCTCTGCATATTCCTTCTCAGTTACTTTCATATGAAATTTGCTCAATTCACAGTTCAAAGGAAGGTGTTTGCTCAATGCCAGCACAATGCAAACTCAATTGAGAACTGAAAAATCATACCGTATTCTTTGACCCATGCACCATCAGTAGCCAGAAAAGGTTTTCAAAAACATTCCAGAAATCAAAGGTCCAGGAAAAAGACAAAACATGAGATTTCTGTTGATTTCAGCTGCTCCTGCTGGTGGCAGAACACTGTCCAAAATCTGAAGGCCTAATTTCTTCCAAATTTACTCTGAAATTAAAGAGAAAATTCTTCCAGTTTAATCCAAGCTATCTAATTTCCAAGATGGAGTTTCTTCTGTAATACATAAATATTAATACTGCTAATAGAATAATAATGTTCCTTCCCACTTGGTTTTAAGCAATTATTTAATTTTATTAATCCCAATAGAGCGAGAAGGATTTCACTTGCCCATTTCACTTTCTCTTTATGTGATGGATCCTCCTGATCGCAGACTTTCACTAACCTGCAGTCTGCTGTCCTACAGGTGCCAGACAGGCAAGAGTGCAACTCTGCTCAAGCACAGACAGGGTGAAGGGTGAAGCTTGTGGACACCTTTCTCCACCCACACAGCTGCAGCAGGTCTCTCTCTCTCTCTAGCATCCACTGGCATCCACCTCCCTCAGCCCACAGTCCCATGCCTGCTGGAGCAGCAGGCCTTTCCCCCTAAGGGAGGAGGCAAAGGGATGCAATGCTGCAAGGAACAGGGCTTCTGGCAGTGAAATACTTGGTCAAGCCCAGGTTTAGCTGATCCAGCACTGGTAGGTCTCCAGTCCCATCAGGAAGGAAAACGATCATGTGCTGTAAAGCCCTCTCCCTTTTTCAGATTTTAAAAGGAATGCCCAGTATTTTGTTCCTTAGACTCAAACTGGCCCAAAATTTCATTCCTCTGAGTCCAGCCACTTGCTATGTTCTTTGTTTTCTCCTCCACATACTTGATAGATTTCTTTGTTGCTCTGCTCTCCGTTCCAAATAATGAAGACAAAAGTGAGTGCAGGGCACAAGCTACTGACTGGGAGCATCAATGGCTTGGGACTTTTGGGGAGTATCCAAAGACAAACTTTCTTGCGAGCATTTACATCTAAGACAAAGCTGAGATTTTAGTTTATGGCATGCTTTGTGGATTTGTGTTTGCTTGAACAGGCCGCACAGGGGGACAAATCCTTCCTCATCTCTAGGAGCTATGTACTGCTCACTTCCCACATAAGCCTCACCTTGAAAGGCTCCTTGTCAGGCTGGAATTCACCGCAGGGGAGTGTTTCTACTATAATGCTACTACCTCCCTATTACTACATGACTTTCCCCTCCTCCCCCATTTTAAAAGAGTTCTCAAATTGCTTTTGTGAAATAAATACTAAGAGAGCATGATGACAACAAAGTCTAAAGGTTAGGACGATATAATAACATTTTAAAATGGTAATAACGCAGTAGAAGTATTGCAGTCCTGTAGTATCTTTCAACAGAGATTGTAGAAGAAAGCATTAATTAAGCTTCAATCATTTAATGTCTGAGGCAGGTAATATTACTATACACACTTCACTAATGAGTAAACAGAGGCATTGGCATGTTACAAGCCTCGTCTAAAGTTACCCGACAAGTCAGAAAAAAGGGAAGCAATGCATTTAATAGCAGCAGTAAATATTTCTAGCATGACATCGTGCAAATTCGCTTCCCTACTTCCAGCAACTAGCACCACGGTATTTCCCAAATTATGGTATTTTTATACATATAACCCATGGGTTAACCATCTTCCTGCCATGATTTAAGGGAAGCTCAGGTTGCACTTGTGCCTAGGGACATTTATTCCAGGTTTTCCCTTTCTTTTGTTTGCCCCGCTGACTCCCTTCTCCCCACTCTGCTCTGTCTTCCTCAGCACCCTCTTTGCTTCTGAGTGGGCAGGCAAGGTTGCATGTATCAGAGGAGTCATTTTAAGTGAGGGTACCTCTGTGGTGGTGCGCGTTTCCAGAGCGTTCTTTTAATGCCTGAAAATATGGCAACATACTGCCAACTGTCTTTTAGCAAGTTTGTAACTGCAGCAGCATCTATAGCGAGGAAGCCTCTATATCAATTTTACATGCTCAATCTACACAGGCATCTCTTGGGATCAAGTCAGTTTCAGGGAAGTCACCCTCCAGAAGGAGATGAACAATTGCTGGTTTCCAAATAGACCAATTCACGGAAAATTTCCTCAATCGCTTCCTAGCAAAAATAGAAGAAAAAGTTTCACACACACAAGGAAAATTAGAAAGGACAGCTATACGTACAGAGGAAACCAACCATCTTATCTTTACAGACTGGACTTTTAGGGATCGAATGTAAGCCTCTTGCTCAGACCTTGAGTGGCTCCAGCCAGTTGTGGGGTCATGGAGCGGGGAGACGAGATTTCACCCCAGTGCTGACTTATTTGCATCTGTGGGCAAGTTGCTGCACTGTTACGCTAGCAGCACAGATCATGCTCCTTACCGGGGAATGATGTGGAGATGCAAAATCAGTTAGCCTTGCACATCTTACAGAATTCTACAGAACAGAAATGTTAGCGGTAATATTAAAGGAGGTATATAACAAACCACAACGGATCAAGAATCTGCCCCCAGGTATTTTACACCTTCCTTTTTGCTTAATTTCTGCCCTTACTGGCAATGTTTCCTTTCCTCCTCACTTTGATTCAATAGCCATTACAGAAGTCCGCAGCTCCCCCTCTCTCCCATTTATTCCAAGGCATAATGTAGTAATTATACTTACATTTTTAAAGGTAGACATTTCTCCATAGGCCCTATCAACCTGTGGCCTCACGATTATAATTACTTGATCTACAGGCTGCTAATTTTTTATCTTCCATAGGAATAAAATAGCACAGGAATAGGACACAGGGAAATGCAGAGAAGTTGCAGGCAGATGCCAGCTGATGTTTCTCTAATGACTACTGTATATGACAGGAATTAAGAATATCAGGGGAGTCAGAAAATGCATGACTTATTTTTTCCTTATTTCCTATTTATCAAGATGTCAAAAGATTCAGTGAAATGGATTCAATTTCTAGGTGGCTTCCTGGGTCATAAGCAGCAAGAAAACCATCCAAGTAGGTTTCTGTTTATTACTTTTCCAATTAGATTTGCATGGCATTGATGCTTGCTCTCAGGAGTCTATTTGCAATATTGGGAAAGGGCGTGAGTGAAATGAGGCCAAGTCCACGACAAGTTTCTACTTAGCCTAGTTTTCCCTCCGTTGCTTATGACATTTCTGTTTTTTCCAGCCTGTAAACGAGATGAAAACCAGGAAAAGCAAGACTTGGTAATAACACTGCTTACTCTGGCTGGATAAAACTGGTCCAAAACAGCAAGCCTGGCTTTGATTACATCTAGTAATCAAGCTGTGTTCAGAATTACTTCACTTAATGTCTCAGGAAATGTTAATCTGCACATGGAAGGCTTGGTTCTAGAGGCTGTATGATCCACTGACTTTGGGTAAAAAGTTTGAGTACTTCATGCTTCCTTTTTTTCCTATTGTAGTCTCATGTTCAGGAAGGGCTAACAGAGATAATGGAAGAACTGGTTAGTAAATGAACATTTTAGTCTTCTAGGTTAGTATGGTAACAGTACTCAACAAACAAAAAAACACAAACAAAACCCAGTAATGAGTCAAAGAAGCTGGTCCTAACTTATACAGGAGGGGGTTTTTTGCACTGGACTCAAAGTAACCTGAGAGCATATATTTTAGTATACTTCAGAGTTCGGTGAACTAGAAAAATGCCTGCTGAGGGTAACACAATGTAGTAGAAGTACTATAATAATAAGGCTGGACTATAGTGCCGACTAAGGTAAAGTTTAATTTTTCAGGTACTGTTTCCTCAACATCTCCTAGAGAAAGACATACGTTAGATCTCAGGACTGTTAACTGTGCCACAGTGAATTACACAATTGCACACTGCATTCAAAAATAAAATAAGCTGTATAGTCCTGAAGCAGTTTGATTGGGAGTAGGAGGTGTGGGGAAACTAAAGCGGCTCACGGGGCGTGTGTGGTCTTGTTCACGTGACAGGGAATTACTGTGATACTGCACAAACTCTCCCAGTCCCCATCAAGAATTTGACTGCATTTGGTTAATTTATTTTCATTTGATATCAAATACTAGTTTCTTCTTGGTCTCTGTGGATACCTTTCCTCCCTACAACTGTCCAACTGCTTCCCATTGCTGGCAGTTAGGCACACAAAAAGCTTGAGGATCGAGGGGGAAGGTACAGGGAAAATTCATACTCGTTATGTAAGATAATTGAAGAAGCACTTAAGACTATACTTAGGTTTAACAGAACAAGAAAACTATAGGTTAAATCTGGCTATCTGGAGAATGATCCAAATAAATTGTCAGTGATTATTTTGACAGGTTCTTGAGCACCCGTTTTCAAGTATTTCAGAAACTTGGATGTTATTTCATTTTATTGTCAGTGAAGCTTAACATGTTTCTATAGATCAGAATTATTTTCAAGTATTTCACAGAGGTATGGATTTTCTAGTGAGAATGCTCAATTATATTCAGCTGTCAATACATCCTAGGACTGCATTTGCCTTTTCCACAGGATCAGCCTGATGGGTCTCAGCCATCAATATGATTGAATAATTACACACCCAGTTCTTTCTTCTGCATTGTTTCTAGATCACACACTCTAACAAAAAGCATCTGAATTTGTTGTTGTTTCCTGGGTGAATGACCAAGCACTTTATACTACTGCTATCACATGTGTAGCATTCTCTCTCCATTGCTTAAGACTCCCATACTCCCTCTCTGGTATGCATGCTATTTCTCCTCAGCCTTGACAAGGTTTCCCAATGCTAGGGAAACCTTAACAAATTTCATTAGCACTCTGCTGCTTTTTATGACATGGTCAATCGTGAAAGTATTAATTAAAACCTGTCCCAAGACTGAGCCTGCAGCAACCTGTAACTGCAATACTTATCCTTTCAGCACAAAGTACTGTCATATTCCCTTTAACCTGTTGTGCCTCACCTCAAGGTTCTTGACTAAATCCTCCCTTTATACCCCAATAATTTTCTATCAGTGTGATGTCAGTGTTCCGTGAAACTTCAGACAGACAAAGTCTTCTGCACTTCATCAAACCAAACAGTTTAGTATTATAACAATCTACATTGATAAACCCGTGGTGCATTTTTCTCCTCTTTTCCATCAGCTTCCACACTTTATTATTCTTTTCTCCAAAACCACAATCCAGATATTTGCACACTCCAAAGTACTAGACTTGCAGTTACTCAGATTCCTGTTTTAAAACCTTTCTTGAACAAAAATAACAAATCACGAGCCACTAGTTTTTAAAGTTAAGATTATAAGGAAACCATTTAAAGTAAAATATATTTTCCAGTTAATAGTTCCACAAATAAGTAGCACAGAAAACAGTTTGCCACAGGTGTCAATAGCCGTTTATAAACTTCACTTAATTATCAAAGCATGTGATATATTAAACTGAATCAAATCACAGTATTCCTAGAAGAACCTCTCTCATACATGTTATATGCAAACAGCATTGTCACACACAGAGCAAGCTTGGCAAGAGCAAAAACGCGGTGATGTTTACATATAAAAACCAAATAAAAGGAAGATACCTGACCTGGACCTCCCAAAATGCTTTGTTCTTTATGACTAGCAATTTTAAAATAAATAAACAAAACAGCCCATTTCAGAGCTAAGCCATGCATAAAACTTTGTCCCCACACATTTCTACCTTGAAAGTATCACTGCACTATTTGCTGTCCGCAAAACGATGACTGGCACAGCTACCTGAGAGTGACTAATATATCACTGTAATCAAGGACAGCTGGTTTTCTTGTGGAGTTACCAAATTCTCTTCAGGAGCCCCAGCTTCTAATTATCTCTAACTAGGAGCAGTCTCCACCTTGCCTTCCCTCCCCGGCAATACAAGAGACCGTGGTGCAGCACCACCAGCCTCCAACTCCTATTCCCACACAATGAGATGCAATGTATTAAACATACAATGCATGTTCTAATAAGTGGAGCCAACAAGAGCTAAAGAGCTTGCAGCTGCTGGTACCACCTGTGTCCCCCAGCTTTCAGCCAGAACAATCTCCTCTCTGCAGTCCCTAGTTGTGGCGAGAGATAAAAGAGGCAGAAAGTGAGAGTGACATGTCTGGCTCATGTCCTGCTCTCATCATGAAGGAGCCAGTTGATCTGGAAAGCTTGCTCGCTCCCTCTGCAAATGTGGATGATTGCGCCTCTTTCCCCCACAAGCATGCAAACACAAGGTGGCCAAGTATGAATTTCCCTCCCACTCCTCTGTGGAGTATACCCCACATGCTCGTTGTCATAGTTCACCTAAGTCCAATTTCATTAGTTATTGTTGTTGGCTCTCCTGAGACACGAGAATTGCTGTGGGATGGTAAACTTGGGCTGAGCAGGGAACAGACCTGGTGGTTTGGCAGACTGAATGGAAATCTATCCTAAGATCCATTTTATTTTAAGAGTAATTTTTATAAAGGCTTTTGACAGAGCACTGGGGGTTTTTTACCCTCTTCTTTATTTTTAATATGCTGTTTCTTTTTCCCTTGCCTGACCAAGTGGTGATATGGATGCCTTTCAAAGTTCAGAATTATCTGTTGGCTACTTCACTGCCTCAGGACAACTGGCATCCACTTAGGGATCAGAAAGACCATTAGTTATTTGGATCTCTTTCCTTTCACATGGAGTTTTGTTTTGCTTTTTCCCTTTCCATGTATTTCATTTCTGAGTTGGCTGTTTTGAATCAATGCCCATCTTGGGCCAGATTGTGCCATTAAAGCGCTGGCCAGTATCATTGCCTGGATGGAAAGCAGGGTTGGCAGAAATAGGCAGGCGCATAGATTCTCACTAGATCATTACCAGTATTAGTTATCAACAATGAGAACTGAAACTGTTCCTTACATAACTTCTGCTGCATCTGCAGACTAGACTTTCCTTTCTGAAAACACTTTTACAGCTTCTCCACATTTTTTTTATTACTTAGCTGACATCCCAAGCGTGAGCGCTGGAAAAAATTCCCTCAGTCATGTTGCAAGGCCAGCACCCGTACTCTTAAGTCTTCCTCTTTTTTTATTTCTCGCATCCAAGGTTTTTATCCCTTCCTTTCCCTTGCATCCTGTCAGAATGTTACTGCCAGTCTGATAAAGACAGGATGTAATGAGCACAACACATTTCTCCTTCTGGTCCAACATGGAACTGGCTCCTGTTTCAATTTAATACAAACTACTGATCCAAATTACAAAGATATTTGAGCTTTGTCATATAAAGCCTGGGTTCCTAGAGCTATCACAAAGCTCTGGTTATAGCACCATGCACTTCTTGTAGATATACCTTCTGTTCCATCTAGAAATACTCTTCACAAACATTTTGTGGATTTCTTGTGCTTGCTCAGTATTTTTGAATCCACCACAGCATTGCCAGGGAGGTTTTTCCCTGAATTTTCTCCTCTAACAAGGACCACTCTGAATTAAAATGTATTTCTCCCACAATGTAGAAGGAAAACAATTGGATGTGGGGCTGTGATACCTCTTCCAGTCATTACAACAGTTCTCCTACTACTACTTTATAGGAAATATTCATAATACCCAAATCAATTTATCTAATACAAGTGATGGAGTAGATAAGGAGACTTTCTTTGCTTCTCTGGATTGCCCTACAGTGGAGCTCTCTCTCCTCACGGACTAGATAAAGAGCCTCGGATGGCTCACCACTTAGCAGGTGACTGAAGTTGGTGGTATGCATACTCTGCTGTGACACTGCCTGTTTACTGTCCCGTGTATCATTTGTTTCACATTCGTTGTTACATGCTTTGTTCTCCTTTGTAAAATACTTGATAAAACCTTAGACGCTGTGGGAAAAGATTCTTGCATTCATAGCCTCCATTGATTACAACTGGTCTTTGGAACAGAGGGAGCACAAGGGGTAGTACAGTGAACACTTTAGGGAACAATATAGTTTGACATTCCTGCTAGTAAATATATCAAGAAGAAAGTGGCCATGTTAAACAAACAGCCTGCTCTGTATCTATACCATTAGTTCTGCTAGTAAAGATGGAGTAAAAAAGTTGACCCTCCAGCTTTCCATGTGTGTCCCATGGCAGCTCCCAGCATTTGGTTTTTTATTTTCACTGTAGCTCATTCCTTTCAATCATTGCAAAACTGGCATTAGACCAATTTCATTTTCCTTGGACTGCTTCTTGCTTATCCTCTGTATGCACTGATGGCCCAGTCCTATAACATGACAGATGCTGTCCTGGAGCAGACAAAAATGGAACAGCACTGCCCTGGACCTTCCAGGAATGAACCAAGAGACAGTCCTGATTTTTCCAAAGGTTGCTGAGATATTGCTTCTCTTTTTTGTTGTTTTTGTTTTTGGTTTGTTTGGGGTTTTTTTTAATATTTTTTTTCCCAGGCATTGGGCACATAAAGTTAACAGCATGTTGCAACTGATACTATAAGTCTACCAGAAAGTTTTTATTTTCTTCAGGAACAATTGGGTCTTCATTTTATTTGTGTTCCTCCACTCCTTTTACAAACATACTATTTATACAAGCTATTAAGGGAGCCAGATATCCATCCATCCACATTTCTGTGCAAACACGGTTTGCATGTTCAAATTCAGATGTGTTTATGAGCGCATGAGAGAGAAAATATTAATGTACAACGTTGGGTGTAACTCAACAAACCACATTACTGCTCCTTTGAAAATGTGATGCAGTATTTAAAATACTGTTGACATGTTAAATTAAGAAATGTTTAGAAGTATTTAACATTTCAAATATATCTTTATTCTCCCTACTTAGCATATGAAATTATAGATTCAAAACTTAAATTAAAGGTGTTCACATTGACATCTCCTATGAAACATGTTTGGGGGGTTTAGTATAGTGGTACTTAAAGTGGGCTGCATAAAAATTATTTTTCAATAGCTCTGTTGTGTGGAGCTTGACTAAGAAGTGGTAATAATTGTCATTAGTTACTCAGTAGACAATGTTCAGGCAGAATGTTAACGTTTCCAAATCACTCTAGTTTAATTATTTTCTTTGTAATAATGTTAACATTGACATTCTATGGAACTGATGCCTTGAAGGTTTAGTTATAAAAGATTCAGGTCTTTTTCTTTTTGCGTGTGAATGTGCTTTTAGTTTTTCCCTGCTTCCAGATTTTCTTCTAATCATTAGTGTATGTGCTGTAATGGCCAAGTGAATGAGGTCTCAGTTTAACTTCTTATGCTTCAGCTAGTCCTTTTTCACAGGAAGGAGGGACCTGGAGAGCTAGAGTTCTATGAAAACTTAAACCATGGATTCAGGTAACTGCACCTTACAGCCACATCCAGGTAGTAGTAGGTGTGTGGAGCAACACTTTGCCCCACGTGCTGGTGACTGCAGTTGTGCGTTGAAACCACCCATCATTACTGCTTGTCAGCTGGCATATTCCTATCCTCTTCACAAGGACTCTCCTAGCAGAGGAAAAATTCAGGAAACATTTTACATGAGATAGTCTGCGTCCTGCCTAAATCAGCTGCAGAAACACAGCCATCAAGCTGATTTAAATCTTATGTTATCTATAAAGAGTAAATGGCAAAAAGAGATGGAGAACAAATGTTTCCAAGCGTTTTGGTAATTCAGGAGTGCAAGTCCTGCTGATCTGACAAGTATGCAAAAACCACTACTAAACTTAAGAAACCTGGATCATGGCAGAGATTTTCCTCATCAATATTATTTTTGTAAGTTACCTAGAGTAACCACAAAGCGTGTGATACAAAACTGTGTAATTTGTTCATACAAACAGAAAATTGTTCATTCTGCCACAAATTCCTAACAGTGTTCAGTTACTCTTGCCATTTTCTTGTGTTGGTTTCAGTGTGGCATTAATTGGTTTGTGTGTATATTTCACTTGGATTTTAAAAAGTTGGACTGATTTTTATTGTATTTTATTTTTAAATGCCTAAGCCTATTCATTTCCAGACTGGATTTGCAACAAATATCTAAAGACTGATAAAAATCCCCACCAAAACCAAAACCAAAAACACAACACAGAAAACACTGCTGAAAACTAAGTTTTGTGTAGTTACAGGAAGATTCAGGTATGCATTACTAAGCAGTTATCATATATTTAGCTATATTGTGCTATCTTCTCAAGAGAAAAGGACAGGCAGAGCAGCATTTTCATGTCATTACCATAGCTATGTTACAGCAAAAGTATTAAGTAATTATAGTGCACGCTGAGATACTACTGTAAGAAGTCTGGGGAGAAATTACAGGTTATTTTGATAGTATAATGACATAACCAGAAAAAAGATTTGTTGTGTTGGAATTCTCATTTGTAGTAGCCATTGTCTGTTGAACTGATCTTGTGATTTAAAAAAATGCATTTTCTTATTTCATATGCCAGACATCTGCAAAGCAGACAGTAAAGTTCAGTCTTATTGTAGGCAAATATATATGGAGGGGGGAAAACAAAAAAAAAAAAAAGAGGAGAAAGAAGGACACAAAGATAATTATATGGATCCTGGGCCTGATTCACGGCAGTAGCATTCCAGTGAAGTAATTCAAAAGAAGTTAAGCCAGCATTATACTGGAAGATATTCGCAATGATAAATCAGAGTTCTTTCGGCATGCTCATGTGCAAAATGGAAATTTGCTTATTGGGTTCTTGTCTCACTTTCACAGCCTAAATCAGCAGTAATTCCACAGAAATCAATGGAGTTAAACCAGGTTAGAATGAAGGGGAGATGAGAATCAGACTCGCAAAGCACAGTTTGCTGCGATTTAGCACACAAATGAGTGCCTTATAATCTGTTTACTAACAATGGATGAAATATGCAAATTGTCTTTTTGGAAAGCAACCCTGAAAACTGAGCTTCACAAGAGCAAAATGGGGGGTGGGAATGTTCTTAGTTCCAGACATTTGCATTTGTAGTCAGAGGTCTGATACGCAAACACCAACTCAGTGAGAAGAAAACTGCCAAGTCTTCACAACACGTGCAGAAGTAAGGTAGATTATAACAAGATGTGAGACCATGATTTGGAATGGCAAACATTCCTCTCAGATGCTGGGATAATCCAGCAATCAGGCCCCAAACAATATCCCTCCGAGCAAACCCAGGCAGGCCAATGATGCCATTTCACGGCGTGGGCTGCACCTTAAATCCACTGCAGAGCCATGAAATGTGACTGGGTCCAGGTGGCTCCAGCGACTGGTGGTCTGAAGCAGGAAATGTTCACAAAAAATACCCTTTACATTTACTAAACCACTGAGGATTTAAAATGGCTGCAAGTGTGAATCTGAGTGTGCAAAGCGACTGAATAAGAAATCCCAAAATAATAAGACAGTGAAATGCTTTTATGTTCACTTACCCATGAACAGACAGGAAGAGTTAACTTTTACTGGCTCTGAGCAAGTGCTCACTCAGGGTTTCAGGATGCAGTTGCGTATAGCCTGCTGAAACTGCACATCATAATTACAGAGATTATTTCCTTATGCTAAGTCTGTAAATTGAGATTTCCTTCGTTGGATTTTTTTTTTTTTTCATTCTGATCCAGGCTTAACATAGATATCTATATCACCTGTGAGAAGACATCTGTATTACCACGTTCAAGATCAGCTTTACTATGCAGTCCATGCAACACATGGAGAGATTGGGATTTGTGCTAGCCATGTCCTAAAGCGCTTCCTGAGGAGCACTCCAGGTACCACGGGAGCTCACAGTGAAGGAGGGCAGAGCTTGCCCTTCCCCAGCAAGCTTAAGAGCAGATGACCTCGTATCTCCAGTTCCTGACTTCTCTTATTTTCTAAGAAAAAGGAAGGACAGCTTCACAGTTGGCAGTGTCATGGGGTTTGGTTGGTGGTACCCATGATTACTCAACAGCTCACAGGCTCCCAAAGCTTCCACAGCTGGCTATAAAAGAGTATGAGGGAAACCAAAAAACTAGTCATAGCAGGCTCTGGAGCCCTATTGCCCAGAAGAGGGCAGACCTACAGTATTTTTCCTTAGACAGTGGCACCCTTGCAGATCTACTTTCTTTTGTCTGTCTAGTCTGCTGCGTGGGCTGGAGAAATTAAAGACAATGCAAAAATACAAGCTACCACAACTCTATCAAAAACTTAGGCAGTTGTCTCAGTACATGGGCTCAGTCCTTTATGGTTTTAGTCAAAGTTTTCAGGCAAGTACGTTTTTCTGTCTGCCTAATGATCGCTGTGGTCAATTAAGGAGATGTGAACTAGGTACATTTCATTGCTGTAGATCAAGACAAAAGGCCGGTCTTGAATATAAACTAAACCTTAGGACAGCAAATGCTAATTTTAATAAAGTTCTCCATTTCCCCCCTAATTAAAATGAAAACAATCATCTGACCTTCAAGTTCAGGTTATTTTTCTCCCTACTTTTGCTTGTTTTTTACTCCTGCTCTCCTCCCCAAATGGTTGAAAAAGAAGATCTTAATACATGGTGATTCACGTATTATTTATTAAAGAATATCTAAGTCTCCAAAAGAAATATTTGAATTGATGTTTCTATTTCAGTGAAAGTGCATAGCAGAAAAATAAAGTGAATGCTTGACCAGTTGAACGTAGGGATCATAATATCAATGTTAGCTATGATGATACTGAATAACATACAAGAATAACATTTCTCTGAATAAAGTTCTTAAAAAACACCTCTTTAAGAAGCACTTTTCCAGCTTTCTTGGCTTCCATGCATTTTTACCTTCTGTCTCAGACTTACAACTATGATAAAAAGACACCATTTTTTTGCTTTAAAACAAGCAGAAGTTGTGCTCTGAAGGAAGCTGTGCTGGTAGTGAAATCTGTGTTTGTCAGGTCTTAGATATTTTCCCCTTTTTGCAGTTGTTCTTGCTGTTGAAGCCTGCTGCTCATCAGTCAGCTCCCACCAGCTCCTGCAGTCTGCTTAACACAGTGTTATAGGGGTACAGCGCACCAGGGAGTACCTGCTGGGGTACCCAGCCTTCAAGCCACACCAAGTGGACCTCTAGCCAAGCCCTTGCACAGCGAAACATGGCACAGGGAGAGCTCCTTGAGGTTCTCACTGTTCCCTGATACTGATCTCCCCCTCCTTTCACATACCTCTACTTAAGCATCATCTTAAAACTAAGCAGATTCTGGCATAAAATATCCAATATAAACCTACACTTGCTTATGCACACTCACCACAAACTAGATTATTACAATTTGGCCATCACAAGGATTCCCTTGAAGTTGGGTGGAAATCTGCTGTGGTTGCAGAAGGCGACTGCTCCCTCAGTGTTCAGACAGGTGTGTATGAATCAGACCTGTACTCTTCTTAGACAACCACAAATACTCTGCTCCAGCAGTGCATTAAAACTTAAAAGGTAAGGAGGGAGTACACACAGGACTATCCTTATTCTTACGTTGCGTCAAAGCACTGAAATCAGATGAGTTGTTTCTACTCCCCACTCCAAGCTTTGCGCAGACCAGGTCAATGCAAGGATTTTGTTAAACTTCACTGTGGCATTCTCTCTCCAAGAAAAAGAGGGATGATGCAGCTAATCAGCAATGGAGTAGACCTTCTGTGTCAGAACAGATTAGGACTCCACTGACTCAGAAATAAATAAATAAGGATATTAGAAAAGTAAAGCATACCACAAATGGCACGGAGAGAATGAATAGGTAAAAATTGTCATTATTTCTCATTCTGTAAGAATTAAAATTATTACAGACTGTTTAAAGTTAACTTTAGAAGGTTATAACTATTATAGAAGGAAATTTAACTTTAGAAGGTTATAACTATTATTAGAAGGAAATACCTTCTCATTTAACATGTAATTAAATATGGAGCTTATTGCTACAGGAAATTTTGGAGCTGAAAAGAATCAAAAGGATAAAAGAACAATTAGATTTGTACCTAGAATAAAAGTCTATTAGGACTATTAAACACAAAGGTCTGCTATCTTCTCTGGTTCTGGAAGGCTTCTGTGTGCCCAAGGACTTCAGGGTGACAAGTTCCAACACAGATATTCAAATAATGATTTAGAATAAAAGGAAACAGTATTTTCCAACAAAACCAGCCCAGCTACCATGTCCCAAAATTTGTTTATTATTTATTTTTTATGATATTATTATTTTCATTTATTATGAGATAATGCTCAGACCTGAACCTAGCCCCTTCAGAGTGCTGTTTAAAAAAGGAAAACATTTATCAAATAGCATTAATTTCTGGCCTCTAAACATTTTCCAGAAAAATAAAACCAAACAAATACCCTAATTACTTAAGTCAAATAGCCATTGTGGTTCCAAATTTTTTAACAGAAACTGTTGAATACTTCTATTCACAGCTTACTGTGTCTCCAAAGCAACAGACACAATGTTAGCAGATTAGAAGTTTAGGAATATCTCTTTTAAAACTTCAAATATCCTAAGCATGGCCTAATTCAGCCCCAGGTATAGAAGCTGTTGCCTCAGAGGTAAAACCAGTTGTTGATAGCTGCAGCACCACACAAGCCAGGCTCCACAGTCTAAACCTTCCTCCAGTTTAAAGACCTGGACCTGCCAACACTTTACAGGAGAGGACTTGTCCCTCCTCACGTGATGGGGAGCCCCTGGTTTCCCCATCCCTTGGAGGGCAGAATAGGTAAGAAAAAGCAGGCAGCATTTTCAGAAGTAATAGCTGAGCATCCATAAATTCAATAGGGCCAAATGTGAGTGAGCGTCAGTGAGATGCTCATTTAAAACCTTCCTCTATTCTTGGCCCTATTACAAAGGCAGAGCTTGCAGAATGACTTGTTCATTATTGAGAGACAGACTAGACTGAACAATGGGGACACTTGACCTCAGACCACACACAAACCCATTGGTTGGTTCCCAGATGATCTCTGGATACCAAGTAATGGCTTTTCCTGAAACACCAGTCTCTTCCCTCCCCAAAATTATCCCAGCTCTTCCCAAGGCATTGCTGTCAGTGAATCAAAGAGCACCTCACAAGTTTTCAAAAAGGACATCCAGCAGAAATGGGACACCTTTTCATCTGTATGCCAGGAACCTGATTTTGTCAATTAGATGTTGTATATAAAAAGCCTCTACTATCTGCTTTCCCAGTACTCTGGAGAATGCATATGAGTAATTTTAAATGCGGAAGATGCTGTTGGGAATATTGTTTTATTTGGGAATTCTAAACTTTGAAACACATCTACAAAGTGTATTTTATAATTAATAATATTTATTTTTTTATACACACACATAAATATCTACATGTATGTATTTTGGATTAAATTAAATAAAGGAGGGAGACTATATTTTAGAAACACACATCAGTTAGAGCAGATCTTGAAAGGTAGGCCAAAGTGCTCTATAAAGAAACATCTCTGGACAAATGTGGTAAGCATAGGAAATCCTCTGATGTCCTTGGTGCAGGCCCACAGGACATGTCAGTGAGAAATGTGCTATCTGTGACACAGACATGATTCCATTTATCAGCTATATACCTTCTTTTTGATGCAGTAGTTAGGTGCTAGGAATAATTTTTGAAACTCAAATACATATCAATGTTTACAAAATTTCCACCTGGCTTTTTAGAAGAGTGAGAATGCTAGTAAGCTGTAAAGAAAAAAAAGGAATTCTGACATTACATTATAAGAGTTAATTTGGGGTGAGTTGATCTGTGATTGTATGACATCATTTTAACCTTTACAGTCTTCTGGGCCTTTGTGGTGCCACCTCGCCCTTAGAATCACCCAGTTCATTCTCTTTGGAACTATGGTCACGTAGAATCATTTGTCTCAGAAACTTTACAGCGACGTCTTAGAGACTGCTGATACAACACTGTTATTCTTAAAAGAACAATTTTCAGAGCAATACGCAGGGGAATTACACTGTTTCCAAATTGCAATTGTTGGCCACTTCTTTTGTGTTTCATGCTATTCTTTCTGGTGATTTTTTGATGTAGCACACAAATTGAATTCATCTTGAAAAATAAATTACAAACTGGGAGTTTTCTGAGCTGTCCACACAGTATTTGTTTCATCTTCCAGCATATGTTCCAAGTGTATCGCTGGGACTGACACTAAGAGAGAAGGTGTTTGCCAGCTGTCACCACAAAGTGGTTTCTCAACTGTAGCATTATTGCCGGATCTCAAGTGCTATTGCATAAAAAATATTAGCAAATGCTGATCTTTTACAGATGACCAATACATACTAATGATCAGATAAAAGTTTCTGAGGCTTTTTTTAATGGTAGCTTTTCTTTTAAACGGATGATTTTGTACTTAAAAACTAAAAGAACATATTTTCTATTATTTTATAGATCTCAGCAAACTCATCTGCTATTCCTTTTTAAGCAGTGGAAACAAAATACTTAACAGAACTTTTTGACATTCACATCTATTAATTGGCTTTATTACACTGCTGTACCACAGGATATTTTCTGTCTTCCCTCAGCCCTGGCATATTTGTCTCTCAGCTAAGAAATTCTGCAAAACGTTTTAAAACAGTGTTACACTGGTTATTATATTAAAAGGTTAGAGTACAGCCAACTCAATCTACCAAAGGCTCCCTACACATTGCATTATATTTCTTTATTCACCAGAATTTAGTTAATGAATTTAATTTTCTGGAAAACACAAGGTTTTTCTTGGAAAGTAACACAGTTTTTCAGGTATTTTTCCAGTTACACTGAATGATGTTCAGCATTTAATTTAGAATATTTACTAAAATCCCACCCTTTCAAAACAGCTCAGAATCAAAATATTTTTTAAAAATAAACCAAACATTTGATGGGGGGAGGTGGATGTCAGATTAAACAAACATAAATCTGCATCTGGTCTCTAATATAAACTTGTGGTTTAGTCTTTTAGAATGTTTTAAATATCGATAAATTTATGCTAGAACTTTCACTGGATCTTCCTGACTCACCATCAACAGAATTCAATGAATTTGCTCTATACATATCCTAATGAAAGTGCTTAATGATGCTAAATCATGGAAAAAAAAAAGATTAAAATCCATTTAACTAAGGGCCATATAAGGGTGTCTCATTCTCGTGAGCTGCCATCTACAGATGGTGTTCAATACCGAAGGAGGTATTCATATAAGCTACTTACTTCTCTAGAGGGAAAATCCACTGCTGTGACATAGCCTCCCATTTTTAAACATAGATCAATAGTGTACGTGTATTCACACACACGCAAATAAAGTAACTTGCCTTAATACCCAGGACATCTGTGGTAAAATACTGCAATGCAAAATAGGTAAATATACACTTTCATTCAAAGAAAATGAATGACAGAAAATAGTCTTAAAACCATTTCTTAATAACGTGAAACCTACAATGCTGCCTGCTGTCAAATATACCCTCCTTCAAGATATGACATTCCTGTGTATAATAGGATTATTATGCAAGGAATGGAGGATGTCATTACATGTATATCATGGATTAGAATAACAGACAATATAGATTATCAATTTTACCCTTTCAAACATGAGTAGAAACTCTGAGTACTTTCCCAGCTACAAGTTTCTTATCCAGCTTGAGATGACTGAAGTTGAAGAGATCAAAAACTCAGTCTTGGTGAATCTGGCATCTTTCAGGTGTCTCATGCTGTGCATGTGCAACCGTGACTCACTTTTGTAAAAATATGCTGGGATGGGAAGCAGTTTCCAACCTCAGCCTGAACTCCGGAGTACTAGTAGAGAACCCTGCCTTGTCTTTCTTCACTCACCCTGGAGAAAGCAGTAAAAAATTTGCCTTCTGATCTTGGTGATACTGGATTGTTTAAGAACTTGAAAAATCCTGCCTGTGCCCCAGAGAAGCCTCTTCATCCTGCCCCAGCTGCGCAAGCCTCACCAGCCTGCCACTGAACTGCCTGGGCTGCTGGCACCCCTGCCCCAGTGCGCCTGCCCTGAGGACCACCTTTCTCTCCACATTCTTCCTTTCTGGTGGCCTTTACATTCGTGTTTCCACAGGAAAATTTATCCAAGTAAATCCACCAGAGCTAGACTCTGGTATTACCCCAGATCTTTTCACGTTGCATTACAGAGTATGGATGGATGAAAATCTTCCCTTCGAAACAGAAAAACAAGTATGTTTTTATGCAAATAGTTGACCAAATAACAAAAAAAATAACTACCTCAAGAAGTACTAAAAAATAAATGTGGGTCATCTTAGCCTTTCACATTGAGCTCTGATAAGCCTTGCTTAGCTCTCACAGAACTCTCCGTACCTCCAACTTCATCACCACTAAGATTTCAAAGGTCATCTAATACCTCAACCATTCAAATATATGGACACAATTTCCATGTTAGCACATTTGATTCACAGCATATATGTTTGCAAATAACTTATATGATGATTTAACTATTTTATTTAAATCCACATAGGTTTTAAAATTCAAAACTGTCTAAGCATTTGAAAAGGATTACAATTAATAATAGGGAAAATACATATTCAGTCATTTCAGTCTGCATAATGATTCACCCATAAAAAAGAAAAAGATAAGCAAATTGACTCGACGGTTCTGTACACATTTTCTTGTCACAATAAACCCCTTGAGACAAGGAAATAAATATTCATGTATTGCTAGATATAAGTGCATGGCAGAAAATAAAAAAACTTGCTGTTAATATTTAAAATTAATGTAATTTCAGGTAAAATTATTATTAACATAGGCACAACAGGCCAGACCTTCAGCTGGTATAAATTGGTGCAGTCCCATAGAAGTATGCAGTTTTATGACAGCTGAAAATTTGCGTAAGAAAATTTGTATTGCTGTAGACAATCTCACATTGAGAAGCTCAAGTCAAGATTTAGAAGTCACTTTTGTAAAATCAAAATTTATCGTAACTTAACTTTGCACTGGTATGTATTACAGCTAGGACAGAAATTGTTGGTAGAGTGAAATTATTAACAACCTCTGTATCATGGCAGATAAAATTAAGAAGTATTTGAACAGACCTTGTAATCTTTTGCAAAAAGGCTTTTCATCTCCAGAAATTAATTGAGATCGATCACATTGATATTGAAGCGCCTCACAAACCATACCTTTACAAAACATCTCCAAGGGAGAAAGTATTATCTCCTTTGTACAAGGTGACATCAAAGGCGTGACATAAACAAGAAATGAACTAAAATTAGCAGGGTTCCCACCCTAAGTCTGAAACAGGAGCACAGCCCTCTGACTCCAGTGAAAGTCAAGTTCTCATTTCTTTATAATTTCCAATGAATCCATCATATTAATTAAGATAATTAATTAATAGGGCTAGCAGAGAAAAAGCTACATATATATGCCCTGATCTCATGCAGTCTCACCACACTGGTAGAGACTTTCATAGCTAGTTCCACATCGCCTCCTTTTTTGGAAGGAATTTGCACAAACTAATACTATTTTTCCTCTATTTATACTCTTAACGAGGTAAAGTGTGACAAGACAAAATACCTGTTCCACCAAACACTAGTTTTCAACTCATGATCTGTTGCCTATGCCTAAGGTATCCACAAAAAATGAGAGAGGCAAGTTAGTCTGTGCTACATTGTCCTTCACTTGCATGGCATTTTCAAAGGGTCTGCACTGCCACTGCAAAATGTTAGCTGTCCATGAGGAAAACCAAACCATTCCTGAACCATTCCTGGGTGCCTTTTTACTACCATCCGCTTGCTCAGAGGGTCCTGCATGTTATGTGTTTAGAAAGAAATGCAGTTTTAAAGTCGGGTTTTTAATGTGTTATTTTTAATACCTCGTATCTATGGTCTAACTGCAAAACAGAGGGTGAACTCAAAACAAAGAAACTCCTGGCTAAGTGTGATGGCAGCTGGAGAGAACAGTGGGATAACTTTCGTCTCCAGCTCTTCACCAATAGTGGTCTCAGTGTCTTCCTTATCAGATGAATGGAACAAAACAGTACATTTTACTTTAGGAATAAAGTTGCTATAAAACACACAGGTTTAAAAAAAAATGGAAAGGAAAAAAAAATCAAACTCCTACTCTGAAAGTGACTGTATTTTTATTCTTGACTGCTGTATCAGGAATTTTCAGCAGTAAGAATTCATATTTCTTTTCATTCTGTGAAACAGAAAAGGCTTAACATTTCTGTGAAATGTAATGTACAGGTTTAATAGGATTGTACTCTTGCCTAATGTCACAGTAACAAATAAATGCAATAGAGAATTGCTGACACAATAGAAAACTGCTAGTTCAACACAAATGAGTCTCTGTAAATAAATCTGAAGTAATTTCTCTATACATCTTGGCTACTGCTTTAAGCTGTGCTTACAGTCAGGAGGTGGCATGGCATTAACAGTGGGGGGGTGATGGGGATGGAGAGCCGAAATCCTATAGCAACCTCCTCAGTGTGTTACAGTATATTGCAGCTCAAGGAAAGAGTGATTTGAGGGTTTGACTCCGAAACACTTTGTTTAGCCACAAACTCCCCTCGCACCCCACATATTAAAAAGCACAGAATGGCACATCCTGGTCTGGTGGAAATGGGATTGCGAAGGGACACAGTGGTACTCCCATGCACTTGGCAGTGGTCTCATTCTCAGATTCAGAGCTGTTGCTACACAGCTGGCACCACATATCCCGGGTGCAAGGAATGTAAGCAACTCCTCACCTCCCCAGTTAGTGGTTCTTGGCTCTTTCTGCCACCATTTCCTTACTGGCACATGCTTTCTTCTGGCTAGCAGATCCAGTGACATTTACACTGGGGAAATACACATTAGCCCTACCACAGCCATCTTCCATCCCGCTCACATTGAGGCTTTCCAGTGTAAGATAAAACTATCCTTTTCCCAGTACTGGTTTGAACATGACAGAACATCTGCCAGGAAGACCACTCAAGAGGAAAACATAACATGCAGCTGACAGACCGTTATGCTCTACCTGAGATCATGAGAGCCCTATCTTGAGTAAAACTAAGGAGCAAACCACCAAAAATCAGTGGTGGATACAGTGACTGTTGTTAGTATGAAACTGTAATGGATAAACAGCCAGACTTTGTATCATCATTCTTCTTCACCTTTCCCTCTATTGGCACGCGTCTTAATTTCGTTTTCCCATTAGTCCCAGATGGGATACGGTGCTAAGTAGCATGTAACATTAAGCAAATGGCATACGAAAAGTTATTTTCATTTCAAGGAATCAGCACTCTGTCCACTGAAGTCACTCAAAATATCATGCTAACAGCACAGACGGAAATCACTTCTTTTTCAACATGCACAAGAACCCATTAAATAAGACGACGGGTAGCTCTTGTTACGGGGTGTATGTAGGCATGGCAGGAAGAGCTGGCATTTTCTTCAGCACAAGGCAATAGTTTACACACACACACTGGATGGTTTGTTCCAGTTATTTTATTATAAACTATGCCATATAGCCATAGATTGCCTCCTGATATTCCAAAGTGTTGTAACTGTAAAAGAATCCTCTTCTTTCCTGCTATCGTGGCTTTCCTTCTGCGGTGAGTTGGCCTCGGCCAGACGCTCACCCAGCTGCTCTCTTGTTCCCCCTCCTCAACAGGGCAGAGGGCACAAAACAAGATGGAAAAGCTTGTGGGTCAGCGTAAAGATGGGGAGCTCACTCACCCCTACCCCCACGGGTAAAACAGACTGGACTTGGGAAAATTAATTTTTTTTATCGCCAACTAAAATTGAGTTGGATGGTGAGTAACAAGGACAAAAAAGTAAACCACCTTAACCCTCCTACCTCCCTTTTTACCTTCGTTCCTCTGTTTCCAGCCCCACCTGCCCCTGCAGGGTCTCTTCAGGGGATGCAGGGGACTCTGCTCTCACACCTGGAGCACCTCTTCCCACTCCTTCTCTCACCTGGATGCCCAGAAAGCTGCTTCTCACACTTTTTTCCCTCCCTTCAGTGTTTTGCCAGCATTTTCTGCTCAGTCTTGCTCTGCCCTTCCTTAGATTTCCCCAGAGGCAGCCCGCTCATGGCCACGGGGCTGTGGTGGGGCCATTGGAGCTGACTGGATCCAGCTGGAACCAGCTGGAACTGGCCACATCTGGTGCAGGGCGGCCCCGGCCTCTCCTCACAGGGGCCACCCTGCAGCCCCCTGCCAGGGTACCAGCCCCCCGTCCCCCACGGCTGTCTGCACAGGGAGATGGCAGGGTGCTTGCCTCTGTGCAGGCACGGGGCTGGGAGCAGGGTGACAACTGCTGCCGGGCCAGGTGCTCAGCCGGTGTCCATGAGCGCTGTCCTCCCCTCACCTGCACCAACCGGCCACGACAGTCAGCCATTTCCATGGTGCTAAACTCATCCACAGGGACTTCAGCTGCCATCCAAATCTGGCTTAACTGGAAAACTAAGCTGTATGACACTCTACAGCCAGACCTGGGGTTGCCGTACTGCAGCTGAAAACCACTTTTTAGCAATCTCCAATGATCTGCTTTCAGTTAACGGCCATTACACAATATGACATGTAAGGAATGAGGAGCGGCATGAGGACCTGGTCCTTGCAGTGTTTATGGACAATCTCCCTGGGTGGTTTGATTAGCTGAGGAGCAGATGCTATTTTTCCCCCCTTTCTTGATCTATTTTTGTTTGGAAAATTTGAAGCTGATTGCACATATGCTTAAAGTTTAGGTATGCAGATTTGGAAAAATCTAAACAAGTACATGCATTTCATGAATATTACCAAGTAGGCACCAAATATTTATTCTAACCATTGGATTTCCGTGCACGAATGTTTAGCTGATGCAAACAAAGGGACTCAGTTGGTCAAATCTTCTTTAGGTTATGAAAGGAGTTTGTCTTTGTTTCTGTCCTGGTTTAATTATCTTCCTTGGTCCAGATGCCTTCACTGAGCTGCATCTGCAAAATATTTCTCAGCTGAGGTATGACTAAATCCTTCCTATGATTTGACGCCGTGGCCAAGACCCAGAGGACATCGAACACCCGCACTGCTTTTCCTGTGGTGAAAGATGTGAGTGCTCAGCACCCTAAACCATTTTACAGGCAGTTCTGCACATCTCAGTGCTGCAAAATTTCTCTACAGAAGAAATTGCTTGTGGACTGCTCCTCAGCACACATACCTACCTACCTGTACCCTCATTCTTTCATGGGGTGAAATGCGAAGCGACATGACTTTACTGCTCCTTTCAAGAATGGGTGAGCAAGAGAAAGCAAGTGCTGGCTAAGGCATCTGAGAGGACTTTGTATGCCTGAGCTGGAAGGATCATGGTAGCAGGGTGACCAAGGGCCCTTGCCTCTCCACAGAAGACAGCAACCAGAACGAGGGGGGAACCTTTACTAAGGAGAATCAAAGGGCATCCTGTGGCATGTTACCGCCTGGTGAGCCCAAAGCAATGATTTCTGGCTGCGTATCCATTTTCCAGAGGACAAGGATTAGGCCCTTCAGCAAAGTGTGATCAGGGATCACAAACCATGACAAAAGCATCAGAGCTGGCTTGTTCAGAGAGCATCTCAAGGTCATCTCGCTCTGATTCTGAGTCACCATTTCGTGTGACTCAAGGGTCTATCATTTCCATTGAACAGATGGATGCGCACAGCCCAATGTTTTGATGCCAGGAGGCAACTAATCTTCCCCCATAACAGTCTTTTTATTTTGGAGGGAAGGGGGGTGGGCAGCAGAGTGTGAATATTTAATAGATATTTTAAATAAAATTAATAAATCCGATATGAAAATATTAAGAATGCATTTTTGTACATTTTACACATCATACCAGGAAACAGAAAGACATGTGTTTTGTTTCTGCATAAGGTTTTACTTTGGTATCTCCTGATTAGCCAAGTAGAAGCAGCCACATTTTCTTTCTTCCCGTGATGCGTATGCTGACCTGGGTGTGTACCTCCTTCCAGCTCTTACCTCCACTGGAGTTCACACTGAGGAACTGATCTCAGGAGTGTTGGCAACAGTTATATTTTTAGGACTGGAGCAAGCGATCTGTCTACAAAATTAAATCTCAAGAGAAGAATTATTAAACAGGAATCTTCATTAGTAAGATGGCGAATAGCAGCAAATAGGAAAGTAGAATTTTCAGCAAAACAAACAGAATTTGACCAGAATTTGAAATTTCCATGAAAAATTATCAATATTCATGTTATTTTCTCTTAGGAAAGTCTAAGTAAAAGGTGGCCTTGTGGCCAGGCACAGTTGCTCTTTCTTTCAGAATCATGCTGTTACCTAATGGAACTGTAAGTGGCTGGTTAGCCTCAGGCTTTCAAACTAGCCTGCCGGCTGTGCTCCCCAGCCAGACCAGGTGCCATAACACACCACATCCCTCCATGCTCCATGGTGAGTCCACCCATGGTGCACTGGGTGTTTATCACACTGGTATTTCCAAATTAAAGAACTTCTTCCTTTTGGTGGGTCACACTTTTGTTTCCATTCGATAGTTCACTGGTTTTTTGGTTTGTTTGTTTGGGTTTTTTTCCCCCTCTCAGCTTCCAGGGGGAAAATGCCAAAGCAGTAATTGGAAATTCTATAATCTAATCTGTTTTCATAACAATGAACTAACCAACAGGAAGAAACTCTTAGCATATATAGACATAATAAGATGAACTTTGGTTGTTACTAATGGCTGCTCATTTAATGTAGACTTATATAAGTATAACCATGGCATCTATTGAGTCTTTAATAGTCACAGGCATCATTTAAAGACTTCAGAACTCAGAACAGTTGTGTCCAGGGTCTTCAGCTACCTGTGTGGCTGAGATCTCTCTGGTTTATACAAAGTGAAGTTGAAATGAGAAGATAATCACTCACAAATTCAGTGTGTCAGACAAGCATTATGATTGGAAAGGAGCTTGTTTGCATTATCTTGCACAGAGCCAACTGTTTTCTGATCATCCACTGGTGGGTATTTTTGCCTTCATGTCCATAACTTTCTTTTCCTTTTCCAAAATGCATCCTAACAGAAAACCCTTCTTCTTCTCCTAATACTTTTGAATGCAGTTTGCTACAGCCAGGATGGCATTATGTAGTTTACCCAGATGGTCTGAATAATACTGAATGATTCCAGCCACTCTAATTGCATACAATTTGGTTGTAGAAGTTGTTTTGTAGGGAAAAAAAAAGTAACTCATACCACTGATTTTTTTTTTTTTCATTTCAGAAATACACTTAGTAGAAAATGGGACAAGAATTTCAAAAGCAACCAGTAAATGTGGGTACACAGCAATATCTCAAATAAAGAGGTGGTGCTCAGCATCCTCAGAGAACCTGGTCTCCTGGAGGCATCCTGACTCGGCAGACTTTTGAAATCATGGCTTGACATGATCAGACAATGTTTTTTAAATGTACTTTATATGCAACAACATAGTAAACAGCTATCTGGTATGCCTACCCTGTTCTACATTACACATATTTAAAGCTAAAAATTACTCCGTTTTTCAATAAAAAATTTAAATCTTCTCTTTCTTGCAAAAGGTTCTTTTCTTTTTTTTTTTCTCCTTTTTTTGTTTTGTTTTAAACTAGAGATTTCAATTTGGAAATATCTGGGGTACTGATATTTCTGACTTCATTTCCCATGAGAAACCAATGGATTCCATAATTCATTGCAGCAGCTCAGCAAGAGGTGAAAACTATATGCAATGTAATCTGTTTAGTGAGAATCACACAGCAAGAACAATGGTGGGATAAAGATCCAAAATGTAACTCCCATGAGCATTGTGGAAGTATTTTTCAAATAAAAATGTTCAGTTTTCCATTTTTGGTGAAAACGTAACATATTCTAAAGAACAGCTGCCTACTTCAATCCAGTCTGGTTAACTCCTGTGTAACTGCGACAGTAGAGACAGACATGGGCTCATTTATCTGCCTAACTTCTGCATATACTAACATGACTTTTTTTTCTTTTTTTCTGCAGTGCCGTGGCAGATTATGGCACTTGCAAACTATGTATCTTGTTAGCCGATATGAAACATGGTAGGAAAGACATAAAACTCCACTAAATTCTCCAACCTACTACTTTACTGTTGGTAGCTTAATAGTAGTAAATGGAGGTCAGCATTAAAGTCTATCTGATTTCATTTTCCACTTACCACATATTCTGTAAATCAATCATGGACTATGAGACTCCATGGTCCCTTCCATAGGAGGAAGGATGACTTCATACTTAGGGCATTAGACTTGAGTTTAAGAGATTTGGGTTCAATTTCCAGCTCTCCTACGGAATCTCGGGCAAATTATTCAATCTTTTGGTTCCTATCCCCCAGTTGGAAAGAAGATAATACTTCTTTCGTCACTCTTGTGGTTTATTCACTTAAAAAGCAGTTAAGGGCAGGAACTGCCCTACAGCAGATGTCTGTGTGCAGGGCTTAGCATTGCAGAAATCCAACCCTGCTTGAGGAACCACTGCAAGACCACAATAATAGCAACAACTACCTGTCTCCGATGATATAAATACACATACAGGTTGGCTTGCACATGCGTTTAAGCCATGGTGCAAGGCAGGCCCACCAGCTGAAGAGGTGAAGAGGCGTATGCAGCACCTTTGAGGAACCTGCAAGCCGACCATAGCTGTGAAATGAGTCATGCCCCACTTTAGCCTTTTGCCGCAATTGTTGGAGCCGCAGCAGGGTGATGCTACCTGGCACCTGCAGGCTTGTGAACCCTCGCTGCCTGCTATCTTCACCCCTTATTCAGAGAGCACTTGACTGACAGGAGCTGAGCGGTGTTTCACCCTGTGGGGCTCGTGACAGCTACAGTGTCTGTCAACACATTCTATCACTCTCTGCTTATGCAGACAATTTTTTTCCCCCTCTTTCCTTTCTCTCTCTCTCCTTTTTTTTTTTTTTTTTTCTTCCTGATGTATTCATCACTAGGCTGCAGACACCTAGTTAATCCATTTAGAACCTATCAGCTCTGTTCATCGGCTCATAAACCCATTACCTCGGAGGCGCTGTGCTCAGGGACACAGGTGCCAGACCAGTGCACAAAACCCAATTGAGTTATGTAGCAGGCGGCAAGGCCCTCGGATTCATGATTCTGCCTGCATGGGGAATTGCACACGTTATGTGCCAGCAGCCACTTTATTAAATATCGATTTAAATCACAGCCTTTAATCAAATCTGATAGAAGACCTTTCTCACCTCCTGTCTCTCCTCCCTCCCCATGCCTTCTCCATGCTCCCCCCTCTTCCCCAGCCCTCCCCAGTCCACTCCTGCCTCACACTGGTCCGCCTGATGACAGAGAAGCTCAGGAATGAATAGTTAGCAAGTAGTTCAACAGCAAACCCTTATCAACAGTAATGAGGCATTTGCGATAATCGAGTGATGAAATGTAAATGGGCAGTAATGAGCACAATTACATCCACTGGGGAACCATCAAAGCTGCTTCTTTCCTCACAGATAGATGAGCTCCCTCGCTGTCGCTGCCCATTGCTGCCTTCGCTCTGAGCACGGCGCAGATGTGGGGACTGGCAGGGAGGGAGGTGGCACTGGGAAGAGCAGGATCCAGCGGTGCCTCGTCAAAGGAGCTTGCTGAGGGCAGCCAGGTAGCAGCCGGGCTCCTTCCGTGCTAATTCCACCTTTGATGCTTAGCCTTCGCCTCCTTCTCCCCCAACCTCCCTCCTCCCTCTCCTCCCTCCCTCCCAGTCCTTAGGGATGATTTGATTTGCTGCAATGTTTGAAAACTGCCTCATTGTGCTAACAAGATTAACTTGAGCCTATGTCTGTTTGATACACTGGAAATGTGCAGGGTGACTCGGACTGGCTCTCAGCTGGAGCTGAAAGAGCCAAGAAATGGGACGGTTGCCAGGGAACAGGCCCGACGGCAGCTTATGTCATCCTTGCCGGCAAGGGACCAGCTGGGAGAAACACCGACACATTCAGGAAAGGGGTAAAGTCGGCGCTTCCATCATCTGACTGGGGAACATTAACAGATCCCAGAAACTGCTCACCCAGAAATAAACACATCGAACGCCATAATCTGGCCCAGTTACTCAGTTTATCCTGGATAATTTGTGCAACAAAATAGTGCTAGAGAAAAGTCCAAGACCCAGGGTTAAAAAGTTGGATTGCAGAGAAACCCATGTGGAAAATGTCCTCATGCCCACTATGTGTTCACCAAAATGCTCTTGATTCTTTTATTTCCTGGATCTCACGGGAATTAACTGTGACATATAACCTAATTGTCAGTGTCCTTATTTCCCTGTGTTAAAGCCACGTTATCGATGAGGAATTATCACAGGAATTTAAGAAGTGATCAGCTTAGGAAGGCTCATCAGTTGTGACTTTTTTTCTTCAAAGTCATGGAAAGCCTCTGGTATGCCTAAGCCCTGACATGATGGTCAAAAATATGTTTCTGATACTTCCTTACATTAAAATCCTCTTCAATCATGCATTTGTTGTATCACATGAAGAATTCCTATGCAGACCGATCTCCTCACTGCTGGATCCCACACTTGAAAACCAGGCATAGTACAGATGGTCTATGAAGACCACGCTGCAGGACTTCTGACCCTTGGCAGATGTGCAGAGAAGGGTAAGTGTCATGTTCAGCATGGCCAAAAAGCAGCCAGCCCACTGGGGGTGCAAAAAGGGGCTGTTGCGAGACAGGACGCAGGGAAGGGACATTTACCCGTAACTGTGAACCAAATTTCCCAACTCTAAAGATGTGGTTCTTGTTTACAAAAACACCATTTCACAAACTGACCGGAAAGGGGAGGCTGTGTCTTTTTTCTTTTAAAACCATACATGTTTTGAATAATTGAAATGGCTACAGCATCTCTGGGATGACAAGAATTCCACACAAAGGTAACTGGTAACGCAAGTGGTGGAGCAAACTGACGCTGATGGATAGGGAGTCATGGAATAGGAAACAGTGAATCTTTGGTAGATCTTCTTTTCCAAGGTCTACGAGTATAGCAATAAGTGAGATCTGAATGAAAACAAGGTTTGTAATGGATAATGTTAGACAGAGAGCAAGTGGTTCAGGGGCAGGAAAAAACTCAGAAGAAGACTCGAAATACTCACTAAACGTTTCGATCAAAGTCAGGCTAGCAGAAGGCAGCTGAACGTACCGACGCTCCACAGCTTTCCAATACCACTGAGTTTCTCTCTCATTTCTAACTTTCCAGCTCTCAGAGGACCTCTCCTTGTGGCAATGAATTCTACCAGTTACCTCACACCAAGCAAGAAATACTTCCTCTCATCACACTTTAATGCTGCCTTTTCATTTCAGAGAACATTCCCAACTTTTTGAGTCAGAAGTGGCTTCAAATGACCAATCACAGTGCAGAAACCACACAGCAAACCAAACCTGGAAAGCAATTTGCATCAGCTCATCTGGGGACTAATTACACCAGTGTTGTATCTGAAGAGAGATGACCAATGCACGATGCATGGTTTTAGGAAAGATCCTGTAGATGAGCCATCCTGGTGCAGTAGTCCACCCTCCTGTTCTCAGGCCAGGAAACAGCTCAACAACTGGACAACTGGGTTGATTGAGATGATCTGCTGGCTGTCAGATAAGTTCTTCCTGATGTCCTAAGGAGTTACTTAATATTATGGAGTTCCATGGTTTTAACTGCACTATTTTCGGTGCACATTGCATTTAGAAATACACCAGGATCTTTTACTTATTAGAAATGCAATAGCTGTTAAACTGTATTAGTTATTGACCTTAGCAGCAATAAACTGTAGCGAGAGTAGTCTACAGTAAATACTGCTAAATCATAATCAGCTGGCACAATGCAGGTATTTCTGACCATTTGCAATATGCTCTGTAAAATGCATTTGATCACAGTATATAAAAATGTGAGAGTACTGTATACGATTTTGAAATGTACTGAGTTTAAAGACATATTCAACCAATTTATCATTTAACTTACGGCTTCACAAAAGCTATTAAACAACACTGTGAGCCTGGAGGCCACACATATGCTACAGCCCTGGAAATGTAAAGAAGTTCATTTGAATCGCTTAATAATGACCTTGACCTACCGAACAAGGTGTACTTATTGTCAACAATTCATCTCACTCTTGACCCTGGCAAAATGCCTAACCCTTGAATACTTACAGTGGGGAAGGAATAGCTTGGGTTTTGGGTTAGTTTTTTTTTTTGTTTTTTTTTTTTCCCCTAGTGAAATGGGCCAATTTTTTTCCCGGTTTAGCAAAATCTGGAACACAGATCATTAGAATGCTTTTGGCAGCTAATTTGAACATCAGTGACTCAACTTTGAGAAGGAAGCCTTTTTCTGCCCTAAAGAATCTCAGAGAGTTTTCAGACTACAGTAATTGAAAAATCCCTAAACACTCACTCACAGAGGAGATACACATTACTGCAGGAACAGTCTACAAATTGTAAAGTATTCAATTTACATTCTCAGTACCTCAGGGCAGTTGTGAAGAATTTATATCTTCAGAAACCTTTGAACTAACAAAAGATAACATTTCACAGCAAAGTCTACTTGCATAAAAGTTTTTTAACTCCCTTCATTCTTATTCCGAAGGAAGTCTTTTGCACTTCTGGAACCAAGGCTCAACACAGGTATCTGAGATGTTAAAAAGGAGCTGAAGATGGAAATAGAGGTGTTAAAAAAAATTTAATGGACATACTGCATCTCATTTAGAACATGAGTTCATTATTCACCAGTCCACACATGATGTATTCTTGCTCTGAACTTGATGTCTTTTTAAATGATACTTCGGTTTGATCAATGTGCAGAGATTCTTAGTTATATTAAGGCCCTTTATGCAAAGGGCTTTATAATGTGTAGGTAATGGGCACAGCTACACCCTGGGTGAGGACAAGAGGACCTTCTTTCTTCCCTGTGTGCATCAGCTGGGGCAGTGCCCAGTGCCACATATAATGCAGTCTACGGGGTACGTCATCCCTCTGTTTACACTGAGTCTTCATCTGCTTGGAGACACTGCATTTAAAAATGAATTTTGATGAGACTCAGACCTGACATTTTGTAAAACTGAAAAGAAAGTCCTTCCCTTTAAGAAGTGAAACACTTTTTTTCTTTGTTTTGTTTTAAATAGGGTCACTTCATAGATTGTATCACGTGGATCTCTATCAGCAAGCCAACATTTTCAGAGGTTCCATTGAGAACCACACTTTTGTGTATTTATTTAGGACCAAAGAACCTCAGTGGATTCATGGAATAGCAGGCAACTTAAACAGTGTACTTTAAGTCACACAGAAGTCAGAGTTAACATCCGACAGGCACTTGAGTGTACCGAGAAGAAGACAGAGACTGCCAAGTCATTAGGGTTCAGGCTCATAGAATCAGGCTCCGTCTGTGTAAAGAAAATTGGTAATAGAAACAGGCACCACATTTGCTAGCTAGGAAATGATCTTTCTCTTCCTCTGCCCCTTTGCTTGATCAAAGAACACTCAGTATAATTACCCATCTAATGACATCCTTTTGCTTTGACTTTTTTTAAATTTCTATGGAAAAAAGAGAAGGGAGGAAGGACACAAAAAAATTGCATCAAGCCAACCCTAAATCTGTGATTACCATATTCATGTCCAACACTAAGCATTATGTGGAAACATTAATGAAAGTTTTAAAATGCAATCATTGGTTAAAGTTTTTTCCCCTTCTCTATAAAGAAATTGATAAATGTTTCTATTAACTAATAACGCGGGAATCAACAGTCTTATAAAACCGGTTTATTCAGCCCAGAAAATTAGGCAATCCATCATGACTGATTTGCTCACATTTTCCCCTGCAAATAAGTGAGATGAAAACTTTAAAACCAATAAGATAATGCACTTAACAAATTCAGCTGAGAGAGATGGATAAACTAAGATGCCACTGGCATCAGTTAAGGAAAATCTGTCGTGTTTCCAATTATTTGAGCAGATTTTGTATCCCAATTTGCTGCCAGACTGGCTGCATCCCCCACTCCCCTCTTTCAAACCAAATCATCTGATCTTAAATCAGAACAAGCTCATCATATCACACTATGGAAGGCCAACAGGGGATAAATGACACCAGATGTTATATGAGTTTTCTTTTAGGCTTTCATTTCAGACTTACTGCATTCCCCATGCTGCTTTTTACTTGTCAAAAACTAAAATGTGCTTTGATAGATAACAACCCTATTTTCTTCACTGCCTGAGCTTAGAGAATACCATTAAGTATTGATATTGATGGTGCTTAACTGGGGAATGCAACCTGGGACTGCAGAAAGCAGGATCCTGGGATCCTGAGGTATCTTTCAGTCCCGCAGATACATTTTCTGTTAGTCCCAGGGTTTTTCTGTTGTTGCTGCTGGGGGTGGCGTCAGGATACATGCTGTGTGATTTTACAACACAAAATGTGAGCGCACAGACAGACAGGAAGAGCAAGGAGGGGCAGGCACACTCGGAATCATAACTCTTAGGCCCATCTGCTGCTGCTGTCTGAGCTGCTGAGGGAGCTGATATCATACTGAAAGACTAACAATGAACTTCGGAAGCTGAACTGAGGCGTGCTGATGCAAAATCCAAGGCACATCATTTTCATTTGCTTTGCTTATGGTCTTCTGGAGTCATTGTCTGTCCAGGCTGGTAGGGAGAGGCTGGAAAATGGCAGAAACAAAGAACAGCACACGCTGCTCAACATCAGTGGGAGAATCAGGCGTTCACGGTAGACAACACGCATGGCTGTTTGTGCCTGCAGGCTGCACGGTACCCCACCAGCCCAGGTCTGAAGGGAGAAGCTGCTCTGTAAGGGAGAAACCTGATGATCCTGCCAAGGTGTGTGGAGCCTTTTAAAAGCCAGCTTGGCCATATACAATGGACTGACTGTGTTCCCAGCCTTAAAATGGTTGGATGGTGCTGCAAAGGACCTGATGAAATGAAAATGTGAACAACTTTGGCACAGGGCAAAAAAATAAATTAAAAAATAGATTAGACTCAATCACTAAGGAAAAAGCCACTGCTTTCTATAGTGTCAAAATGATTTTTAACAGCATTTTAAAGCTACACTAGCCTTTCGTAATTGCCACAAATATTTTCTTAAGAAAATACCTAAGTAGTGAATGCACTTTTAAGTCTTAAACCCACAGTGGCTGGTGACATCACATCATAGTGGTGCTTCACATGCAGATGATATAATTGTCTCCCAGCTGGCTGAGTATGTGTTTGTATGGAGGCACCACCATGGCTTCCAGTACCTTAGTCTAGTGCCTGGGAGTAGCTTGCTCATCTCATGGGTGGCAGTAGGAGGTGGCATCTTAACCTCATTGACTTTCCTTCCAATACACCCTGCAGATGCAGTGAGGGAGCATATTCACATATACTTTGGCTGCAGCTGCTGGCAAGCACCTTGCTCCAAGGTGCACTGAAGTCAACAGGGTTAAGCTTCAGGAGCAAAAGGAGAAAGTAAGAGTATGGTCAGCGTGAGTCACAGCAGCAGAGGCTCTCCTTTTGCAGGTCAGAAACGCTCAATCACCGACTCTGAAGCAGAATTCAACTCCATCTAAACACCACAACTTTCCTCCCTCCCTCAACACTTTCTGCTGCCGTGGTGCTCTGCTGCTGCCTGTGCATTTCTGCCTGCCATCATGATTCCACTTACTTCCACTGATAGGATCACCTTTGCAACTCATGCAACATACGCTTGGTGAATAAAATGCACCAATAAGCCAGCAGCTGTCAGAAACCATGACTTATAGCATTACACAGCATCAGTTTGGTTTGGCTGTCACTCTGCAATATCTACATAGCACAGCATCACTTGATACTAAGAATGAGCTGGCCCCAGCTCCTATCCCAGCAAACCTTTACAGGAAAGTAGAAATCCTCGCCAACTGACTTGTGCAATGAAGTGACAGTGCAGAACACCCAGGGTACAGGGAAGGGGGCTGGCAGCAGGTACATTGGTGTGTTTAGGGCTCTATCTGTCTAGAGATCAGTGCCCTTCTGAGCCTGCTTTCACTCAAAGAGCTAGGCAAAACACAGTGTGAAGAAAGGAGCCAGCAACAACTCTTAAGTCTGGATGACAACAAGAGAAACATCACTGAATATCTCACAACAAAGTTGTGCCAGATTTGCCTCACCTGTAGCCACTTGTACCACTGTATCACATCTGGATTTCCAGAAGTGGTAAGCGAGACTTTGAGTTGGTATCTTAATGCTCCCTTCCTTACAAAATTCCGTTTGAGAACAAGCATCGTATCACTTGCTTGTCCAATCTCCAAGTGTATTTTATGTCTTTCATAGTAAACTAGCAGAATAGGGTAGAAGGTGATAAGCTGATTACTAAACTCAAAGCAACTAACAGTGGGAGTTCTTCAAGCAAAATGATAACAAAATCCATCATATATTCAAACTATTGCCCCCCAAAAGATGATGGAGTAAACTTTTCATCTTTTCTAAATATCTGATTACTATAAATGCAATCAGATATGCTAGTTAGCAGATGAAAGATCTCTCATCCTCCCATGCTCTTTTTCAATGCTAATTTATCTTCCTTTCCCTGACTATGCTTTGTGGAAGAGGGATCAGTTGCTGCTTTGGGATCCTTGGGCACAAGAGAAAGAGCCTATGACTTAGCAATCCTCTAGCACTATCAGGAAGGGTCATCCCTACAGTCACCAGAAATATAAGGCCTGTGGCCCCCTGGCACACAAGCTGAGTGTGGTTTGAAATGGGCCGTGGGGGGTAGAGACATCAAGGGTGCCAGCTCTGCTACCCCTCTGGGTCAGAACAGAACCAAATGGGCTTGGAAGTGTGTTGTCCTGCACACAGGCACTCAGTGCTTTCAGTCGATTGGAGCTGGGCTCTCTCGGAACCTCTGGAGGTCCTTCCTGTAAGGGTTTTCTCTGTATGTGAATTCCTCTAGCAGAAACTTTTGCCCAAGCCGAAGATTTTAAATAAAATTGGAAAAAACACCTGTGAAAAGTGTTTCTGAAACCTCTGTTGGTGGACAGCCACCCTGGAAAGCTTGTTCCTCAAACGAGGAAAGAAAAACAGCCCCCATGACAGTATGAAATCAAAGCACTTTGAGCAACAGCAGCAAATGCTGACAAGAAACTGCTCTCAACCAAACTCCAGGCTGAATATTACAAGCAGAAATTAGGCAGCTAACACTTTGGCATGACCAATCGATTTAAGAAAATCAACACTCTGCTGACATGTAAGTCATGAAACAGGAGCAAAATAATCAAATCAATGACTTATTTCGCTGTATGATATTCAGCGCAACTAAAACCCACCCATCACTTGCTTAGGCCACCAATACAGTAAAATTTCCATGTTCTGTCACTGGCCTGCCTGTGGAAGCAAGCTCCTAATTTAATTATTGCATACCCTCTGCTCTTATTGCAGAGCTATTTCCTTTTACATTTGCTCTGATCTAAGACACGCCGTTTCCTGGACTGAAGATAAAAGAAACAACATTGAAATACCCCCAGTAGTAACCCTCTAAAAATAAAAGTCTGGGAATTAACAGCAGATGCATAGGTATCTCTGGAGATCACAGGAGCAACCCGGAATTTCCCACCGTACAATTGTATGAATATTTGCCTTCTCGTATCTTTCCAGTTGAGAATGAGGCAGCCAAGTAACGGGATTTGAATGCATATTGGCTTGCTGCCTCTGCTGTTTTGATTTGCAGAGTGGCCAAGCAGAACACAATTAGTGGTTATTGACACCTTTACAGGAAGCACTCATAAGGGAAATGGGAAATTGAAAATGTCCTTTAAAAGATGGAAGCAAAATACTGTATCAAAGCTTGCTGGTAAATAAGACGAGCCCAGAAAAGTGCTCAGTCAGAATATTTGTATTTCTGTATCATTTAGGAAAATCCTATTATGGCTTTAGCCACAGAGACATCCCTGGTGTGCAAGATAGAGGCAGTTCATAAAATACATAGCATTTTCAGCTTGAAAATAGGGCAACCTATTGCTTTCTGTAGATGGCTATGTTACACCCCAGTTCCCATCAATAGAACATAATCTCATTGCAGCAGGCAATACTCAATATCAATGAAACACTGGTATTGTAGGTATTTGCAGACTGCCAGTACCTAAAGGACAGAAAGACTTTGTGTTTTTACAAGGGCCAATATCTCTGCAACACATTTATGAAACAAGGCAGCACACCAAGGAGGCAAACGAGTTACATGCATGTGTCCACAGAGCTGTCTGCAGGCGTTTCCTTGTTCTTTCTCCCCTCTCTCTCTTTTCTGATACTTTGCACCGTCCCTACCTTACACTCTCTAAGTTTCACTAGCAATGTCAGTTATGCAATTAGTCCCCTGCCAATTAATGCCAAATTAGATGCCTGCTGTCAGTGCTCCCTAGCACTGACGGAGTGTATGGTAATAATCTGTAACCAGGATAATGCTCTAAGGAGTCTGCATTGTTCTCTGGAAAGGAAAAAAAAAAAAAAAAAGGGGGAGAAGAAAGAAAAAGAGAAAGAAAAAGTATGTTGCACGTTCACTTAAGCCATCAGCAGTCAGTGCAAAAATAAAATAAGTTTTGTTGTGCAGTTATCCCAATGATTAAAATATAATAGGCTAATGAGATTACAAAGCTGATTGTGAACAAGACCAATTGTGTTAATTGGAGACTCCTGAATGGCAATTTGAGCTGCTGCCGCTGCTGAGTTTTGAAATATAATCAGTTTTACTAATTTTATCTGATTTCTTAATGAAGCTTGCCTTGAGCAATTGTTCTATGTGTTCTTTAGCAAACAGCGTGTGTCATAACTGCTGACATTAATCTTGATTACTTTAGTTAAAATAAATAGTTATACTTGGGCGGCTTTCAGAAAATACATCAGAGCAAATGTAATGTTGGGAAGAGATGGGGGTTTACTTATATTTGTTGTTTTTTCTATATTGTATTTGCAAAGTCCCAACTGTGAAACATCTTTCTTGTGTGACCGGATCCCTTTCAGGCTCCCCTGTCTTTTGCCCACCCTTCAGAAGGCATTTTTGCCTTCCACAGAAGGAGGGATAAAGACAATATCATTATTACAGAAAAATCTTTATGAAGAGGAAAAAAAACCACACCACCAACAAAACCCATCTCAGAAAAAAAATACTACAAAGTGCTTTTTCATGCATGAATCTCAAAGTTGGCACACACATTCTCACCACCTCATGCTCCAGCTGCCAGTACTAACACTCAAGCCTTATAGAAATGCTCTCTCTCATATAGCTTATTTATTTTTATGGAGGATTAATATACTTAGGATGGCTCTTTGGAGCTTTCATAGTGCATTTGATGGGATGCTGTACCATATTGCTGCTTACAAAGGGACACATAAACATTAACAAAAATAAACAGTAGAAAAGGGGAAATGGGAATCTAAGTGCAGTCTGAATTAATGGTAAACATAGCTAGAGATTGTTCATATTTCAGAACTCCTATTCTATTATGGCCTTGCCTTTACAAGGATAATCCCTTCATAATTAAGATAATGGCTAACTAGCCTGATAGGTATTATACATCTTTTTGAGCCAATACGCCTACATGACAACATAATTTGCATGTACTTATTGCTGGACTATAAAATCTGTGGATTTTATATGTAGTTGCATTGATTAGGTACTTGGATGATAAATAGAAACCATTTTGGGAAAGATGATATAAGACATATTAAACATTTATTTCACCCTCTCTTTATAGCCAGCAGTGGTTTGGTAAATTAAAAGTGTTTAGTCTGGCCTGGATAGTAATCTATGTCCAATTAGGACCTAAATATGTGCAATAGACTAGCTTTTAATCCACATGCATGTAGCAATTTCTTTAGTTATGGGTTTTTAGAAAGAGTGGCCAAGTTTTTTATCTAAGACACAGTATTCTGGAACAGAGGAAGGTCACGAGCAGCAGTGCAAGCACAGAGAGAAGCCTCAACACAGCACTCCTGAGGGCTGCGCTGAGTATCAAATAGTGGCATTTTCTACTCACAGATACAATGGGGAAAGAAGGAAAGTCTGGATTTCCTACTCAGAATCTGCCTTCTCAGTGCTTGAATGCACTACTGCTTGAAACACTGCAGTGAGATGTCAGCTTTTTATGGGCAGCTCTGACTTTTATGGAGGAGCTGACGCCTGACATGGCGTTTTCACTCCCTGTCCCTGAAAAGTATTGCCTTTTATTTAAAATTCCTTTCTGTCCTGCTTAAAAATCGAGCTCGAAATTTTGGGGAGAAAACACCCCAAACATAAGATGTTTCCACAACAACCCTTCTTTGAAATAATCATAATTCACAACCATGATTCATAACTGTTATTCAGACCCTCACCTCGAACGGCAGTGTCCCCATTAGCCTGGGTCCCTCAGATGTCAAACAACCTTTTTCAGACACGTTTTAAGTCTCCAGTGAGTAGGCTTGTGGCTTCTTCAGAAGATCTGCTTCACTCAGTGAGTAAAAAACATGTGAAATTGAATTTTTGTGTTTTCACTTCTTCTTAATAAATATAAAAATTTATACTTAATGAGAATCTACTTTTACCCCTCTCTGCCTTCCTTAATGAGAGCTAATTGAATAGAACAATCTTCATTTGGCAGGACACATCACGAGGGCTTGTCTATACTTAGAAATTTACTGAGATAACTAATCTAAAATGGTTGAGAAATATCCCTACAGCTTTCTGCCCAAATAGCTGTTCCAGAGCAATTATTTCAAATGAGCTATTTTTGTAAATTTTCAAGTGTATACAAGTCTCAAATCTAATATCTAGCTGGCATTACATACCCAGCTAGTTTTTATGGATCAACTTACTTGATCTGGTGAGTAAGTCACACTGTAGTAGCAAAAATTATACTAACGCTGGCTCTGATTTGCCTTTATGCTAATGCATGACACTTTAAAAAAAGAGCATTAATGCCAATGATAATTTGGCTATATAAGACCTGGATATCAATTCCACACTACCAGCTGCAAATTCCTAGCCCCAAATACTTTTAAAGGTACCATACAGGCTACTTTGTAATAAAATTTTTCACCTTTTCACTTCCCATTAGGACTGAATAATTTATTTCTCAAGTGCTTTCCCTGCAATTTGCAGACAGCTAGGCTGCTGTAACTTTCAAAGGTACATTAGTGTGTGATAAGCCCTATTCTGGGTCCTTGCTGTGCTCAGTGCAAGAATGGCCACCAAGTTTCAAAGCTGACAAGTATTTCTTTGGGGTCTGGCAGCACACCAAAACGGCTGCCTCGGCTAAAACAGCCTGGTTTCAGCAGACATGGATTGATCCTTTCTTTTTATGCGCGAGAACCATTTCCCTCAGCATGACCACTGCTTTAATCTTGTATTTTAAACATAAACAGAATGACAGATTTTACAGTATAATCTGGTAGGCACAGCAGCCTTTTAGAAGGATGAATCATTAACCTAGAAGCTATGTTTAAGTAAAAAGGACAGACAACAAGAAAGGCGGGAGAGATTGGTTTTGTTCATGATTTAACACACAACTGTGATCCATCCGCCTCTAAAATGCATTGCTGGAAAAGAAATAAACCTCACTATAAGCAGGGCAGGAAAAAGTGGCAATACAAAAGAGCTTGAGGAGCACAGGGAGAGAGAGGAAGGAAAAATGAATTTTAAATTTTTCTTTCCTGCTGCATTTTTTAAACGTAACACATATTTTTATGGTGGTAATGTTCTTGTTGCCGTACTGGTGTAAAGAGACAGCAGAGAAGGCAGGCATGTTGAGAAAGGCAATGCCTCTCATTAGACCAACTGATACAAGTGGAATAAAACAGAGGAGAGGAAATACAGATGTATTGTTTTGCCTTGTATTCAAGTCAAGCAGTTTAAAAGAAACTTCCATTCTATTGCAACACTAGGTCACTTTTGTTTAGAGGATAACTAGATTGCAATAAACGTTGATATATTAATCAATTTGCAGAGGGAGAGCTGCTGGGACAGTTTCTCATTTATACTACTGTCCCTTTTGTATCAGGCATGGCAGATTAAATGTAATTTACACCCTTGTTTAAGTTTATTTTACATTGCTATGTTATTAGTGTAAATAAGAATCAGACCCTCTGCTCTTAAACTACTCCCAAAGGTGGCTTAAATAATAGAGACCCAAATGTGAAACCGATACTACTAATTCATTATCTTCTTTGTCTTAACAGAATAAATTTTGCTCTCATTTATATAAATGTATGTGTAAATGTACTGACATCACAGGTACATAGGCGGAGCAGGAGAGTCTGTGCTAGCATTGCTATAATTACAGCATTTATTCTTGTTCATCATGTGTACACATGTAGCTTTCCTTCTTGATTATAAGGAGGATGTTAGATTGACCCATTATTAACTTTAATGTTTTGTTTGTGGGTTGCATTTTCAAATTTGACCCCTTAGGAAGACATCATGGAAAAAAATAAGCCTTTAAACTTGTGGTTAGGGTTGGTACGGTCTTGAGAAATATATTTTCCGATGTATGACTTAAATCCTTTGTGTAACTTGAACTTGTGCTGCCCAATTGTTCACTGCAGTTGGTGTTCCCAAATGCATATGCAACCCATGTGATCAGCAGGTTTTTTTCAGCCATTTCCTGGGAATTGTTTTATACACCTGAGTCACCAGAAATGACTGAACTAAATCAAAGTAGGGCGAAAGTGAGGTCATCCAGTTGGATGGGTGGCTGTTATCATGTGTCCTAATATACTTTGGTGATGCAGTGATAGGCCGTGTTACTGTGACAAGATGCATCAAAAGGAAATGAGGCATGTCTGAAGGCAGTTCATGCCACCAGGAAAGCTTAGGTATGGCCAAGTGCATGCTTGTACATGGAGCTATCTGAGGAGACATCCATGGCCATCTATAAATGGCATCCTGCTGACCTGCCTGTGATGGAGGACATCATCAGCTGGGTTTCTCGTTTGCTTGAGGGAATGAGCAGTAACTCTTTTTTCTATTCTTCATTCAAACTAAGGCATTTGTAAACAAGAAGCAAACTCATACCAGATGGGATCTTACTTTTTATAATGCAAAGACAAAACTGTTATTTAATCCTTCCAAACAGATTTACTATGTCAGGCATCTCTTCTGTTGCTAATAGTAGGAACTCAAGAATTTGGGGGTTTCCTCCCCTCATCCCAGAATGCAGAGTGACTTATCTCCCAGTTCTTATAACTCCTTTTACACCCACAAAGCTGAAGCTACAGATGAATCAATCATGTGCTGGGCATTAGAAGCCTCTCACAGAAGACATGCATGCCTCTACCTTCCTCTCCTCCTTCAAGCCACCTCTACACATAAGAAAAAAGGTCGCACTACGATCCCTTCCTTTAATTCTTCACAGGTATTTTTTTTTAATGCTGTCACACCTGCACTTCTGAGATGCTTTACTAACCTTTTTCTTTTTACCCTTAATTTCTCAAGCATATCTGCTGAAAACAGACAGTTGTTAATTTTCCAGGCAATATTTACTTATGTCATATAGACTACATTCAGATTTCTCTTTCAAGAAGAAAACATTGCCTCAAACCGCACATACATGTAGGTAAGGCACCTTTGCTATATTTAGATTATTTTTTTTTATAGCTGGGATTTACATCTTCCTGTATTGTTTTTATACTGCTGTTTCTTTTTATTAGGGTTTTTTAACATATTTTTCTTGCATGGCTATGGCTTTCTCTGTAAGCCTTGAAAATATAAGTGAAGCTTTTCATACAACAAATAAGAATTATCTGATTTCAGAAAACGAAAGGACAAAAAAAAAAAAAACCCAAAAGATTAAGGTGGGGTTAAAGGCTACAATTTGCCTATAAATGCAGTCTAGCACTTACACAGGCACGTAGTTTTAACTATATGAATATTCCCGCTGAAATCTAGGACAGGGAACTGTATTTAGAACAGGTTTTAAACACTCTTCTGACCAACTGGGGTTGTAACAAGTTTTGCGTTCAAGCATAACACTATTAACAACCACGAGGAAGGAAAAAAAAAAAAAAAAAAAAAAAAAAAAAAAGAAAAGTAGGCTAAAGTGTTATCCCGGGTTGCCTGTCGAGTGATTTTATTCCTGATGCCTTCCCTTAGCTGGACAAATAGTAGTGCCACAGGAGCTCACTGGGCATCCCGAGGTTGTGGGACAGCCACTTCTGAACATGAGAGCAAAGGCTGCTCTGCCTTAGCTCACTGCGTGGACAGGACCTGAAGCGCTAGAAAACAGACGGAGATGTTAGACCTCGGTAATTCAGGTTTGTGGGAGAGTGCAGTCACTCTCAGTCGGGCTGCTTTTTTACCTTCCTTCTCCAGAATTAAATCAAAACTGACAGAGTAAGGAGAAGATTAACACATTTGGAGTTTGGGAGCAGAAAGACTGACTCATTCTTGTTTATAATTCTTGCCTGGTTTGTGATTTGGAACAGAAGAAAAGTATCCAGCTACATTTTTCAAGCACATGCCAAGCATGAAGCGTTGCCGGGCTTCAACCTTCCTCGTGACATCATCTGAAAGGCTACATAACTCCCTGCAGAAAAATATTGACAGAGATCATAGCAGCTTGCTTCAGCAGCAGAAATCTTTTTGCTGTCCTCTACACACTTGCATTTGGGGGAGGGTTTATGATTATTATCTAACTGGGGGTATGGAAAAGTTCAAAGGCAGTTTGTAAATGAACAGGGAGGATAGCTGGGTAGAGACATTAAAACAAAGGTGTGATCTAGTGGCAAAATAAAAAGCAAGAGCTTTCTCTAGGCTCCAGGTCCCAAAGTCCTTAATCTTTCTACCAGAAGAATTTGCGATCTTGTGGAAAACTAACAAAAAATAAAGAGATCTCTTTCCTTCTCCCAATAACCAGTGATCATAAACGATCTGTCAAAAATAGCATCTCAGCGCTGCACAGATCTACTTGATCCCTGTGTGTTGAAAAATATTTATATATTTCACCACTGCTAACCTAGTTCAGATAGTTTGTGGACCTAGCTTGATTATTTTCACCTTGTGGAACAACAAAGTTGTTAATTTAATTCTAATTCAAACTTTTGCCTTACTGCTAATGCACATATTGGGAGAACACCTTTTAGCTTTCAGATTTCAAACCAAATGTAATAATTGTCATGTCTTCCTGAGAGGGAAAAGCTGAATCCACATATTTCCTACGTTATTTCTTCTGTGTAATTTCTTTTGATTTAAAGAAAGATTGCAGTAAGAGAAACTAATGCAAATTCTGTTGTCTTTTGACAAATAGAGTAATCTTGTATTTTCAGACTACAACTTCCAGACCTGAAGACTTCAAGCATTAGAAAAAAACTTGTATTTTTATTACTGTGCCTTGTCTTGTCTCTATCCTTTTAGTTCTTCAACGCCACATGGTTTTAAACAGTGCTAGTCTCAATCTGAGGTTTTTAAAACAAGTCAAAACATCAATCTTGTGGCATCACTAGTAAAGAAATATAAACTCAAGTCTGCATTTTTTACATCAGTTTGCAACTTCTGGCTGCAGAAATTTTCTTTTCAGGAAGCTGCTGGTTTTGGCTGGGATAGAGTTAATTTTATTCATAGTAGCTAGTGTGGGGCTATGGCTTGGATTTGTGCTGAAAAGTGTGTTGATAACACAGGGATGTTTTAGTTATTGCAGAGCAGCTTGCACAGCATCACAGCCTTTTCTGCTTCTCACTTCACTCCACCAGCGAGCAGGCTGGGGGAGCACAAGAAGTTCAGAGGGGACACAGCTGGGACACCTGAGAGCTGACCCCAACTGACCAAAGGAAATTTCACAATCACAGAACAGTCAGGGTTGGAAGGGACCTCTGGAGAGCATCTACCCAACCCCTGCTAAAGGGGGTCTGCTCAGGGTCTCCCAGGGCAGGCTGCACAGAGCCGCGTCCAGGCGGGTATGGGATGTCTCCATAGCAGGAAACCCCACAGCCTCTCTGGGCAGCCTGTCCCAGGGCTCTGGCACCCTCTAGGTAGAGAACTTTTCCCACATATTCAGATGGAACTTCTCGTGTTGCAGTTTGTGCCCGTTGCCCCTGTCCTGTCGCTGGGTACCACTGAAAGAAGCCCAGTCCCATCCTCTTGGTACTCGGTCTTAAAATATTTGTAGAGGTATTTGTAGACATATTTGTAGATAAGATCCCCTCTCAGTCTTCTCTTCTCCAGGCTGAACAGGCCCAGCTCTCCCAGCCTTTCCTCATCAGGGAGATGCTCCAGCCCCCTCACCATCTTCATAGCCCTATTCCATACCATATGATGTCATGGCCAGCATATAAAGCTGGGGGAGAAGAAGGAATGGGGGGACACAGATTCAGAGTGATGGGGTTTGTCTTCCCAAGTAGCCGTTAGGCGTGATGGAGCCCGGCTTCCCTGGGGATGGCTGAACACCCACCTGCCCATGGGCAGTGGTGGATTAATACCTTGTCCTGCTTTGCTTGTGTGCAGCTTTTGCTTTATGATTTAAACAGTCTTTATCTCAACCCACGAGTTTTCTCACTTCTACCCTTCCAATTCTGTGCCCCATCCCACCGGGGGGGAGCAAGTGTCTGCGTGGGGCTTAGCTGTCAGCTGAGGTTAAACCACGACAGGGAATTACAATTTTTTTTCTTTAATTTCAAAGTATTCAGTTAGTTCTTTCTAATGGATACTGCAATCAACATTAGAAACCAACTGGAAGTAAAATAAAGAGCTTGGGTTTGTCTTTCAATGATTATGCATATAGTAGATAAAAAAGGTTGAGCTCTACCACTTTGAAAGCCTTGATGGAGATTATGAACAGAAACAGTTGGTTTAACTATATCATTATACTGTTTCTTTTATTTAATATGCTTGATTGAAATGAAAAAAATCTGGTTTAAGTACATAAATTTCTCCTCCTGTACATCTATTAATTTTAAGATAGATTTACATACCTAGTAAGAACTATTATAAATTGTTTTTCCCTGCAGTTGTAGAGATGTTGTGAGTTCCACAAAAACAGTTTTTATCACAAACATCAAAGAAAAACTAGTATGCACCTAATGAAAAAGAGGTACAGCACTCACTGTATTCTAATATTATGTGAAGTTAAAAAATGAGAAATTTATACTGCATTAAACTAAAAAGCTGGCTAATTGAATGGGCAAAGATACAAAATATCCTTCTGATCAGCAACAAATACATGAAGCAGGCAGCTTACTTCCTAGGATGTGTTTAGCCACGTATTTTACAGCTTACCAACCAAAAGCTTCCCGAGAAAGGGAAAGCTTTCTAAACTGTACCAGAAAAGGACAAATGCTAACAAAAGTCACAGATAACTTAAACCAAGTTAACCTCATTGGTTAAAACAAAGAATTTAAATGCTCGAGAATTAAATCAAATCAATGAAAGCTTTGGGTTTCTACACACATTTCACACGTATCACAGTGAGACCCTGGCACATGCCTGCCACACCAACAGTGGTCATCCATGCCTGTTGTTGCTTTGGAGCTCTCTTCTGGTAATCTGCTTCGACAGGTTCCCCTGCCAACAGGATGGTTTAGCTCTGGGCCACAGCTGGATTTTACCCATAATGTTTAAGGGATGCGCAATCCCAGAGGTTTGAAAAATGTGTCGTACCTAAATGCTTGCCAAGTTGCTACTAGTAGTTCGTGAGCCACTCTGGGACGGTATGTGGCACAGGCCTGGGAGCAGCACTGCTACCATGGCTGCTGGTACCCAGAGGATGCCAGCTCCGCATGACAGTGACCTGCCTCCTGCCCTCAGAGCAGAGCAAGGTGGCAACTTCATTTTCTCCCAGGGTCTGCAGTGACCAGTCTTATAAAGATGACCGTGAACTTCAGGTTCAGAGCTGTCAGCTGGACCTCTCATGCTCCTTGCAACAAGGAGGTCCCTGCCCATTCCTGCCCAGGATCTCCTCATAACTGGATGGGGATGGCAGTCAGTATTACAAACAACCACCAACAGGCTTTTGCTTTGACAATAACTCTCAGCAATATTTACCCTTTCTCCAATACTTCTTTCTCACAGGGAGTGGCCTGCAATGGCTACATCAAGGTTTGTTTGGAGATAAGAGTGTCCCCTGATCTCCTGCCCCTCTTCTGTTTCAAGCCAGCCACTGTGCTGCAAGTTGAATTTCTCTAGCAAAGAGTATGACCCACCAGTAATAAAGTTTACCATGTGGTAGTTCTGGGGGAGATAAAGAGACAATTTCTTTGATCTCTAAATGTGTAACCTGCAATGTGGTGATGGTGAGTCATTTGGCATTTCCTTTTTACTAGAAACCCACCAGTTCCAACTTTTAACTCATTGTCTGTCTTGCTAGGATTGAAACCTGAGCAAGTGAAACACAGTTCAGAGCTCACAAAAGCCTCCAGTCAAGGGGTAGGCTTGATAGCTGGTCACACAAGAGAAGAAATCTATCTGGTTTTATTTCTGGTAAAAGAAGTCATTTTTTGAGAAATTGGATCTATAAAACTGCAGGGCATGATACAACGGTAATAAATGCATAGAAGCTTTCATATTTATTAATTGCACATATTATAAGATAGAAACCAGCCAGAGTAGTTTTCTAAATCGGGATCAGAATTTTTTAAAGCAGCAGCTCTTTTAGCTGCAGCTACTCATACAAAACCCACCAGTGAGGTTTCTGAGTATCGGGAGACTGAGTACTGAATTAGTATTCGAGAAAAGGCAAACAAGACTATCATGTGAAGTGCACAGCTCCTTAAAATTACCTTGTTCATATGTCCCAAGATGGACATTAAAAACAAAAACAAAGCAAGAAGTGACACTTTCTAAGGTCTTGCCCCAAACCAGTCAATAAAAAGCAACTTCTAGAGATCACTTTCTCAGAAATTATTTGCAAGCTTCCATTTAGTGTTCTGAAACATGAATGGTAAGTGGCAAGAAACTGCTGTTATTTCCAGCTTAGAAAGCAGAAATTCAGGCACAGAAATTTTATGTAATTTCTTCAGAACTCACAGAGGACTTGGGAATACAACCCCTGTCTTTAGCCTCAAGATCCTTCATCCATTCTCCAGAAATGGGAGACGTTACTGTAATGACTGTATCGTTTTCCTTTGAGTGGGGGGTGAGTTTCCTACCACCCTATTTTCTTGATATTGAATCTTTGATCTTTCTTGTCAAACTGCCTCTTGAGGCTGTCAACAGGGCATTTAAAAAACAAAATGTGTAAAGGAAAAGCTATGCCACATAGCAGGTATGAAACAATTCTAAGGATTGGTGCAAATATTAAAACATGCCTCCTACATTTAACCTGGCATTTTTCTGCTACACTGGCCAGTGGCATTTCATTGTTTCCTACAAAACTACAAAGGGATACTTACATTTTTCCTTTTGCTTTTATTCCAATAATTAGTCACGACTGACATTTAAAAGCATGCAGGGTGAGACACCCCCATGCATTTTCTTTTGACATTCCTCGAATTAGGCTCAGTGCTAAATGAAAACATTTTCCTGCTCTCTTCCTCTACATTTTTAAATGAATGTCATCCAAATGGTATTGCCATTCAAATGCTACAGTGAAATTCCTTGCATGCTGATAGTGCAGTGTGGGAATCTCTAAAATTGTCCCCCGTAGGTTCGAATTCAGCCCCTGAAGGTTCACTTGAGCTTAATTTCACTAATCACACGGGGACAGTTATTTTTTGCTCTCGCTCAGCTTCTCTTTCACATGCGAGCACACACACCATACACACACACACACTCAAGCTGCATCCCTCCCGTTCTGTTGCACTTAAGTCCAGATTAGCTCTGACCATCCCTGCACGCACGCGGAGAGCGACACAACACCGCGGTGCCTAAGACCATAGGTGGGTCGTTTGCTTCAAGCCAATTTATTCACATTTGCAATGGTAAGATTGATTTTTATCCTGCATTTCTGAGTTTATTTAACTGATTTCAGAAACTGCCACAGAGGTGGGGGCAGAGATCGTCTTCAAGGTTGCTGTCATCTGGAATTTTATGTCCTTCATTTTCTTTCACTCTGTATGCCTGTCACATCGGCTTAACTGTGAGTAGCGTACTAGCCAGTACCTCTGGCATACTGTATATTAATAGAATATTGATATAGCCCAAATACTGTTGTGGGATTCATCATTTGGTAAATCCTCTGCCGTCTGCAGTTTTACAGAGCCGTTTAATTAGCAATTTTACAACCTCCTATTCTCTCATTAAATTAATTAATAATTAAGTTCAAATATAGGCATCTTTAATGTCATAATTATATTTCAGTTTTATGGTCACCAGAGTTTAGCTCATTAGGCAAGGTAGTCATAAACCATAGCTCTATTTAGGGGCTGAGGCACTGATGCACAGGTAGTCTGCTTCTGCTTGGTATTTTTATCCTTCTCGTTTTCTCCTCTTCTCCCACCCCCCCACCCCCCACTTCTCCAGCTCCCCTCCCTCTCATTGCTCTCTCTGCTAGCACTAGCTTTTTTTTCCTGTAGCAGCTCTTTCTCATTCATAGGTAAGGTTTAAAAAATCCCTGACACACACCCCCACAGCCCCCCCCCCCCCCCCCCCCAATTACTCTCTCTGGAGCAGCACAGTGACTCTGAAGCAGCACAGTGATGCTGGCCTGTCGTGGGTCCTGCTTCCTTGCAAGCCTCAGGGACCACCACCTTCAGCCCTGGGCACCCAGCAGTGGCAAATTTTCTGTAGCGTCGTATTGGTGTCGTTGTACTCCTGTTTGACTGTGTGATTTACCAAGGCATGGGACTTAGTAATGGCATTTCACACAATATGATATGTTGTGCGTTGTTTTATACGTAGTGGATTTATTTCAGTCATTATCACTGATTAAACCAGCTTAGTTGAAAAGACAAAGCAAAACTTGGCTTTGAAATTGTTCTTATTTAATTTTGTTTGTGCTCACATAACCCAGGACAGCACTAATTATCTCTTTAGTGTAGCTCATATTTCTAATGTAATTCATATGTAAATTGTAATTTAATTCATATGGGAATGTTTGTGTTCCTTGCATATTCTCAGTAAAGAGCACAAACAGTGAATTAAAACTGTTTGGAAATGAAAACTTCATGTTGCCTTTTTTGAACTGTCTTTGATTTGTTTTGGCTTGTTGTTTCTCTAATGAATTGTGATTCAATTGGATGTCTAAGGCCAACGTATTCAGTCTCCTCTCTCTGTATTTAGGCAGCTTGCTCACTGGCCTGCTTTTCCTCCTGGGTTTGGAAGGTGGGGGGGAGCTTTCTGCATGCTTGGTACCTTCAGAAAAAAAATCATCATGTGATGACTGTTATTAAGAACAAATAATTACGGGGCACATTTGTATGACTACAGAGCCTACAAGCACTGCCTGGCACTATTTGTGCCACTTTGCTCCTCAAACAGAACCACGAGAGCACAGCACGGCTTTATTTCTGGCTCAGCATATCTGATAACATTAAATTAAAATTTTAAGCCCAACCCAGATTTTCCATCCAATAACTTTCACATTTTTATTGCCTTTTAAAACCATCAAACCGCTTAATGCAATGTTACTGCCATCTCTAAAAACTGCTGTTGCCCACAGTGGAGTGGTCTTTTGACAGGGCAAGTCAAAACTTCTGAGTTGTATGAGTAAAGTTTGTATGAGTAGGCCAGCAAAAGTTGTTCCCAGGCTGCTGAATTTTCAGGACAGGTTTGCTGGCTGTACGTGGGAATAACGCAGAGGTACGCCCTAACACCAAAAGCAGAACTAAAAGTCACAGCAAATGCAACAACCTGGGTGTCACCAGGAGGGTGAGCTTGGAAGCACGCGAAGTTACGGGCAGTGGGTGTGAAGTGCTATCAGCTAGTGCAGCAGGCAAGGTGAAGCGAAAGACCTGAAGGAAACAGGAAGGGTAAAAAGTTCAAATGGAGGAATAATTAAACCTGAAGAGCTGGCAAGTTACTGAACGATGACATCAGCTACAGCTTTCTCTGCTGGAATGGCTTTTCACATTTTCAAACTGCACGCACAATATTGGGGAGATAATGAATGTCTATTTCTCATCCTGACGAAGAAGATCTTTGCTCATCCCACGCCAAATGAAGCCACCTGTGCTGTAAGGGCCGAGGCCAGGCCCAGAGCCACTGCTTTACCCCAGCGAACCACCACCTGACCTGCCAGTGGCCACAGATTTGGTGCCACCCCCACGTGCAGACATGGTGCAGAGGACTCATGACGTGATGGTCCGGGAAGCCCCTTCCCATAGATAATTGCGTCTCAGGCTGGTATGCAAAGCCCTCAGGGGAAAAATCCTGAACCCCCAGACATCCTCTCTGTTGCTCCTGGGTGTTGCTGTGGCCAGAAGAGAGGTAGGGCTTTGAGGACTGATATTTGTGTGTTAGTCCCTGCTGCTGTAATGCCGAGCTCTGGGACAGGTGGCCCTGCTCTCGGGTAGGAAAAGTGGCAATTTCCAAGAAAAGAGGCAGAGGCATCACACCCCTCCGCCGACCTCCCCATCATGAAAAGCCCTCTCTATTTTATGGCAATTTTGTCTTTCTTGGGCTTTGGGGACCCCCTGCAAATAAGCTCAGCTCAGGAAGGCGCAGCATTAGGGCACTCTTTAGTGGAGCTGAGCAGAGGGAGGACAACATGGGCAAGAGGGAGCACTGGTCAGTTTGTCTGTGATCGCACAGCCCCCCCGCAGCCAGGTACCCTCCAGGGAGGGATGCTGCCACATCTAGGGCACGCGTTTGAAACACACGTGTACACACACACACACACACGCACACATGCATGCACACTCCCTGTGACGACACAAGAGCTGTCCGAAACTATTTTCAATAATTGATTTGCTGTTTAATTGAACATCATGACTGACTAACATAGCTCATTACTTTACTCATTAGTTAATTATCGGAGAAAGTAGGACAAGTCAATAAAATGGAAGGCTGTAAATTCCAATACTAATTAGCACCATTTCCTCAGAGACATATTTAAGGGCAGATTGGCTACCCGAATGTCCCCGGACCTTGTAGATGAAGGGAAAGGGTAGACTTACCATAAATCTAGATTACCGGCAAGCAAGGCTCGTCAGCAGTAAGTAGTCAAGTACACAGGTGCTGAGCTACTGCCAGGCACCCTGTTTGAACTGGAATATTGGAACGCAAGCAGCACAGAAATTCCTATTTTTAAAAGAAAAGAGGGGGGGCAGGGGGAGTGCTCACACACCAGAGAGTATCCATATTTAAAATAAATTATGCAAACTGAACTACTTCTGCAGAGCACATTTGCTTTCCTAAGATCTCTTTCACAGTCTCTCTCACATGCATTCACTTCATCCTCTCTCTTTTTGGCAGTCCAAATCCTAGTCAAAACATCACTGCATCCCTTCTGGAGTGGACACATTTGTAATGTGACGGTTCTATAATTATATCTCTTATTTCATGTTTTTGAAAAATAAACTATTCCAGTAACTGAAATTATATTCTCCTTTTATTGCTATTATTTTTTGTATTATCTTTAATTTAAAATAAGTCTGAAACACCGTCAGAGGCAGAATTCAATGTGTCCAGCAGAGCTTTAATTGAGCCAAAAAGTGATTTACACAAATAAAGACAGTCTCAAAGACTGGGAGAAAATGAGGCAAAGAGTGTATATATGTATATGCATGTTTGTATTCATGGTATATATTTTATATATACATGAGCTTATATTATTTAAGTATATATACACACATGTATAGAAGTATATGTATGTGTGTATGTACATAAAAAACATGCAAGCACATACATAATGCACACACATACACAGCTACTGAAATATGCCTATATAGGGTTCTTGTTGCTCTTTAGGAGGAAATCAGCAAATTCCTTGAGTTCTGCAGTTTAAAAGCCCCCAGGTCTTACTGGCTGCTTTTTAAAAACCAACACAAGAGGACACACACTATGAAAAGGTTCTGTTGACATACTGGTACATTGTTCAACAGTTTGTCTAAATTAATTATAAAAAACTTCCCATCAGTGGTCTTCCTCTCAACAAACTCCCACTTTTGAAGAACTAGTCTCCAGGTAGGTGAATGAAAACGAAGACCACAAGCATTACCTGGGCTCAGCTAAAGCGAAGAAATCACCCTAAGAATAGCCCTGTCTGGAGCTTTAAATATTTAGCAATTCTAAAAATATATTAACAGATTAATGTAAAAAAAAAAATGCTAACAAATGTCTATTACTTGACTTACTATATTTTCTGCCTGCGGTTCTGATTCTTAAGCCACAAATTGTGATTTATTTTCAAATGTTTTAAAAACGTACCTTGCCAAATTGTTCTAAAGATTGCATGGATTTTTTTAATCAGCAGTTTTGAGAATCTGGCCTCTGGTGCTAATAAAGCAAGACTGAAATTTAGGGCAGAAGGGGAAATGTGGTTGTTTTGCTTAATAAAAAGCTCCTGGTAGAAATAATGCAAGGAAAATTCTCTAATGATTTTAGTAAAAGGTAAAAAAATAAAAAGTGGTATATTATGTACATTTGGGAGGGGATATTTGTTTGGGATGTTCTCTTCACATTAGCAAAGGAACAAAAAAAAATACTCATCATGTAAAATTGGTCTTCTATAGAACAGAGAGGAAAAGGTTTCCCCAGTTAGATGTTCACTCAGTGTAAGCTAGGGCACAAGGTATATACGAACGCTCAAGCACCACATACTTGCTAGCAAGTTGGAAGTTATAAAAGAGAACATTCTGAAAAGCAGGAGGTGTGCTCTCTGCCTTGTTTCCAGAGAGTGCCAAGCACTTTTTGACACAGAGATATTTTTTTTATGATTCTGGTGGGTCACACAGGATCCCTAGCTACGCTTGAACACCTTGGCTACAGAGCATAGGAAAAAACCCCAAACTGCACAGCCAGCATGCTCAGCCTGCAGAAGGGCTCGGTGTACATGCTAGGGATGGAAGCGAGAAGTTTGGGAGAGGACCCAGCCTCAAGCTTTGAGTCCTGCTTTAGAGCCACAAATGGCTCTAAAGCGTACACTGAGGTTTAACATACGCAACGCTTACATCTTACACTGCTGTTTCATACCTACACAATGTAAGGTAATTCTCACCTGCATTTTTAACTCCTTGTCTGTACCTGCTATCAAATACTCCAAAACTGGAGGCAGAAGTTGATTACCAAGTGCAATACCTAAAGTACTCCGTGCCAGCTGATGGTAAATGCGCAGACTGGAAGTGCTGTGGTGAATTTGCAGTGGTCCTCTTTTTGAGATGGGGCCCCCAGGCCCCTGCAGCCTTTAATCAGCTGTAACTGGAGTGAAGCTGTCAGCTCCTGCTTGTATTCTGTCAGCTTCCGTACCACTTAGAGCATCCCTGACAAATGCACAATGCATATTGAACAGTCAATCTGTGAGCAAGCTTTTGATTTCGGAAGAAACTTTCTAAGATTCTACAGGGGAAAACTTGTAAATTATTAAGGAAGAAAATTGTGAAAAACATCTTTTAGTCACACTCCTTTGTTTATGGAGAAACCCAGATGTTGTTTTTTCTTTAGTAGGACGATGAATTGGCTCAGTCCAAGGTAAAATCTCAGGCAGTGTAAGACAGAGCAAGGGCTACTGTATGACAAGGACACCTCTGCCAGCCAAACTGTGCTCACTGTATCATATGTCAGCCTGGCGTCATTAGTAGTATTGCCATATAAATTATTCATACTGAAATATTTGTTCAGTTCTGGTGTGTTCATAAGTTTCCCATTAGGAATTCCAGTTTAAAGAACTTTTCCAGCTGCATAAACTTCCCTACATACCTTTCCCCCCACTCACCTACCTCTGGTGTTGCTTCAACAACATCAGGTGTAAGCGTGACTGCCTGGGATGAGTGACTTTGAGCAAAGCTGTTCCTATATTTCTAAAATACTAAATACCTTTCAAAACAATGCAACCCCCTCATCCACACCCAAGAATTCCTTCCTATGTGTAAATCGTTTGAAGATTTTTTTCCTTATCCATTTCCTTCCCAGCACATGGTGATTTTTTTTTCTTTTTTTTTTCTTTATGGACAGTTTATAGGCTAAACCTATTATTCGCTAATTAAAGGTCCTTCCTCCTCCCCTTGGGAGCTTAAAAATTCTAATATTATTTCTTCACAGAGCTCAGTCCTACAATATCCCTGCTGTAAATGCAGCTAAATCTTAGCTAACGGTGACAAAAATAAGGCCGTGGCACGTCTGAGCAGACTGGAAGAAGGGACGGACACAGCCTCTTTGCAAGTCAAAGCATTCCATAGCATTCCGTTTCCCCACAGTCCCCCGGGTAATGTCATTGCAAGAGGGAAATTATTGTAACATTACAACACTGAGCTCCAATAACCACACTGATCCCTGGGGACTCTGCCATTTGCCGTCCCACAACACAGAAAATTCCCTGAATAGGCTCCTTCCCTAACCCCATTAAAAACAGAGATTTCCCAAGGAGAGGACAGAAACCTCCTTGAGGTTGCTCTAAGAGATAGAGTCCTCATAAGACAGTATTTGGAGGCCTTCTACGCCATTTCTGTAAAATGGGAACGAAAACACTCTGGACTCCTAAAAGTGCCACATGAAGATCATGGCAACCTCATCCAGACAGAAATTAGGAAATGAATTCTAAATTAATTAGAAATTAAATTAAGCATTAGAGTAATTAATATTTATGTGGCACCAATATGTAACTATTTATTACTAGTAGTATTACTGTTGTTGGTGTCACTTTTACTATTTTAATTATTTTTTCATTACTGTAGCACTTCGAAGCCCCTGCCACAGTTGAGACCGATGTTGCATCAGCCAACAGACCAAATTGTTGTCCCTTCCCTAAAGGACTGAGGAGCAATGGAAGCAGTTCTGGTCCTACCAATGCAGAAAGTTGCCTAGTGAAATATGGAAGATTATTTAAAGGAAAAACGTATTAATTCATATTGCTTTCAGTGGGAGTTAGGTGCCTAACAAATATTAAAATCCAGTCCCGGATTAGGCAACCACAGCTAGAAAGAGTATTTACGGGCAGACTCAGCAAACTGAAGCACAAGGCACAGCTTTAAGAAAAAAAAGCAGCGACAAACTTTTGCAGACTTTAAAGCGGGAATGTTTCCAGTCGTATTTAAAAAGAGAAAAAGTTTCACACAAAGCCAGGCCTACCCATTTTGCAGAAGTTCAAGAAGCGAGCAGCGTGCCAAAGAGTCCAAAATGAAGCCACCCATCTCCATTACACATTAAGTAAGAGGCAGGCAAATGAGGAAAGAAATAAATATTTGTGCATATACTTGAAAAACCCTTCTTTCCTGCAGTTAACATTCATCACATTCTCACTGCCTCTCCCAGTCAATCCTCTCCTTCAATTAACCAATAAGTCAATTTGTTCCTTCTCCATCAGAAAAATCCCCCTCTCAGCAAAAAATGCATCACTTCACTATCAGATCAATTCGCCCTTCCTTCTCACAGCTCAATCGATATACTCCTCCTCTGCATCTGCTAAACAACAGGTCAGCTGAAGGAAACCTGCCTAGGAAGCTTCTCTCCTTTTATTTGGCATACTACGTGTGTACAAGTGCCTCGCCGGGCACCTCCTGAGTACGCAGACGTGGCAAATATTTGAAACAATACTGTCGAGAATCGTATTTTAAGACAACAAAAAATTTGAACTGAGCTTTCATTTCCAATAACATGTTCAAATAACTGCTGTTCAAATAACCAGTGGAATTAGATGTTAAACCAGTAGCGCATGCAACATTTCACTATATAAAAACAAACAAAAAGTTGAGGCTGCAAGGACAGACTGCACCTTTTTTAGACAAAGTACAGCTTCAACAAAACATTCTATTCCACTGAACTGTTCTGATAAAAGTAACAAGTGCCCATACACAAAGCTCTAGGCATCCTTACATTGCAAATGGAGAATGTAAAAAAAAAAAAAAAAAAAAAAAAAAAAAAAAAAAAAAAAAAAATTACTGAAATCAAGAATTACTCTAAGCCAGGGACTTTTCATTCAACTTTACCATAAACCATCAATAAAATTCAGTGCATTCAAGACGTCTTTGCAAATCAAAAACGTAATGAAATATGGTATTAGAAAAGCACAAGCTTATCTAAGAGGTTGTATCTTCTGTATGATACACATGTACAGATACAAACCCAGAGACTCCTTCAGCACAGGCAGGCATCCAGCTCTGGATGAAATACCGTTACCGTGTAACTAGACAAAGTGGCAATGCCCAGCAGATTCAGGCACAAAGTGAAAAATCTGAGGAGTTTGGATTATATAAAATAATGCAATTTAGCCAAATTGGTTACGATGCCAATATCAGTACTCACAGCAAAGAAAGGGCAAGAAACTCACTTCCACCAGAAACCACAGGCAAACTACAATAAGCAACAAGCACTCCATCCAGTGATTAGAAATAAATGTGAGATTGTGTTTTGGGGGGGTTCTCCACCATTTAGAAGTGTGAAGACTTAAAAGTATGAACTGCTAAAAGCAACAGGACTTCATGCAATTTTTTAAAAAAGTACTGCTGAGTGTCTTTTCACTTTAGTTTTGTTTTTGGGGTTTTTTTACCAATTCAGTAGTTTGCTTTCTATAGCAGTGAGACTGGATGTGGATGGAGTACATTTTTTACTTCCAGCTGTTTATCAAACTAAAAGTGAAAGCTACCCTTTTTTTCCTCTGTGATCTCTTAAGATTTGTGATTATTTTCATAACTAGAGCACTACTTGAATATTCATGGATAAAAATCCATGTAATAGTAATGAGTTTACCATTCTCATTCGCTAGCCTGTTTCTTAGTCGGTTTTACCATCAATTGATAATCCCAACACAGCAGTCCAAATTAGTCTTGGGAAAAAGTTTTGGCTGAATGTTTTATTTAGGGAAGAATGTAAATTTGGGCCAAGCCAAACTATTCTAAACTTGTGCTGGATTTTGTTAGTAGGTCACCTGAAACAAAAAAGAAAGAAATTCACAGAAGTCAGACTTCCCCTTTCCCTTCCTTCACAACCATGTTTCCAGTTGCTGTCTCAAATTGATGCTTTCTGTTCCAGGGAGAACGAGGTCTCAGTTTAACCCACTTAAATACTTTCTGTGCAACCGCAACTTTAGGCACCAAAATTTCCCTCTTAACACCCAGGGAGCTGTAGTCTCCTATGGGAGCCCAGCTGTTTTTGAGTGCCTTGCAACTGGGCACGTCGCTTGCGTCAAAGAGCTCCCGGCACAAGGGCTCCTCCCTGCAAGGATGCTGCATCTTGGCTCAGGCAGCAACAGTGCTGCCGCAGTGAGCTGGGACCTCGCACCGGACCGCAAATTTAACTCTCCACAGGAGAAAAGAGCCAGAGGTTGAGGTTGTAAAAGATGCTACAAGATGTACAACATTAGAAACCTTTTCAACAGAAAAGCTAGAATAAGATGCAGCTTCTTTCAGACAAAAACGTCTTCACCTTTGAGACATTTAGGCCTGCATGTATAACATATACATACGTATTTCACATTATAAATGTCATACTGTGAACATGTACATATGCATTGCTGATCATTTCTGATACAGCCTCTTTTGAGACCATCCCGCAGAAGCTGAGACTTTGCCAGCGTCAGCACTGCAGTTCAGTTTACCACTGATTTTCTAGGCACAGCAAGTGGAGGTGTTTTTAAGACTGAAAGCTCTGTGCAATCTCTCCAGCCTGACCTTCCATAATATAGACATGAGTTTACTTTGGATCGCAGCTGATTGTACGTGCCTTAAGACTCCAGCATACGGAAATAATCTTGCTTTACTCTGTTGAGCTGCCCTGGGCTGGATAAACACAGTTTTCAGTGTTACCTCAGGGCTGTAAGAGCTGCATGGCGGGGAGGGAGGGGAGGACTAACCTGCGTGCAAGATTATGGAGGGGAGAGAAGAGTGCAGGACATAGGCGGTGCCTACCACACTCTTTGTGATCATCACCCAACAGGTCTTCCTTAACCTGAGAGTACGGGGAGAAAAAGGAGAGGATGCAAGATCTTTTTTTGGCCAAGCAATTTACTTCCACATTGTGTGGTAACAGCAAACAATACCCGTACATCACTTGACCAGAAAGACATTTTCATGCTGTTTCCCTTGAAATCCATATTTTTGTTAACCACAGGGCTTACGGCTTCGCTCCCCTTCCCTGCACCCCCTTCCCTCCCAGCCCCTGGTAGCAGGGAAGGGGTCGGGGCAGCCCGCTCCTGGCCCCAGGGAGGAGGTGGCAGAAGGCTGCCTGTATTTGCCTTGGCCACTTCCCCATGTAATCTGGGTAATAGTGTGGCTAATCGGCAATGCGGAGGAGCCCCCCATGCTGCGATTCACAATGCCGACCCATTCATATTTCATACAATAGGGTATTTAAGTCATCCCATGCCTTGCCGAGGAGATTGTGCTCCCTTTGTTCCAATGTTTTGGGCAGGGGTCTCCTGCCCTACCCCCTCTTTCACACCAGCATATGTCCCAGCTCTTGCCTGCTGCAGCTGGACAAGGGCTGTTGTTTTTGTTTTCTCCTTCGAAACCAATGAATTGACTATGGTGGTGTGAAATGTGGGGTAAAACAGTCCTCCTATGTATGCATACATTAGCCATTTGCTACATTACAACTTCACAGCAAGGTGACCGAGGAGGCAACAGTGTTCGTGCTCTTCCATTTCGAATGGGCAATCTGTTGAGCACAAAAGGAAATAAGAAATAAAAGACTGACTGCACGTATTGTTTCAAAAATGGCTTGCCATGCTATATCAAAGTGACATAAAAGTGCCTCTACCCCAATGTACTGCAACCATAAAGATCAAAACCTGGCCTGTAACAGAAAATTACAGGGTTCACATGTATGGATATTGAATATTAAATTCAGACCACATTCCTGCAATAAAGATTGCTATTGCATATTCACCTTTACTTGCTACCCCTCTCACATTTGGGATGTACTAAACTCAACAGACTCACAGAAGCAATAGGATCTGACCTCATCTTTGTACAAACCAAAACCAAAAATCCCTGCAGTTCAGGATTTACCCCTCATAGGGTGTACTGATCCGTGGATCGGAATTGGCACAGAGGTTTTGCCTTCCTTTGCTAGACTGGACTATCAGCTCTCTTCCAGCCCAAGCTTGCAATAAGTCACATCTCTCCAAAAACTCTTTTGTAGCTTGTACAAAACAAGTCTTGTGGCTCCATTTCTCTCCTGAGGTATAAAGAAATGACACATCACAGGAACTCCCTCAAAATTAATATTACAAGCTAAGTTAAAGTCTGGAACAGAAATACCTTTTTCATTTTTAAGAATAACCCTAAATGCATTATAATGTAATTCAGCTAATTAAAAAGATAGATGTGTTTAATGACAAGCTAGAAAATGTCATTCATTCCTGGTTCAGGTTCATGTTACTCCACGGATGTCACTCCTGACTTTTCTCTTAGAAATGCCTGAGCCGTGTTCTTTGGCTTCAGTTCAGCATTTGGAAGTTCACACCTGTGCTCTGTATTACAATCAACTTTCATTTTTGCTCCTAAAATTGGGGGAAAAAAGGCTTGAGCCTCCGTCTTGAGAGCCAATTTTCCAAAGAAAGCTAAACTTTCTATGAAGAGTTAATTAATTAGAACATGTGCAATATTTTACAGACTTATAAATAGTACTGTTTTGTATAAAGTGTGCAAAAGGAAAAATTTGTACAGCATGCTCATCTAGCTATTTGTGTGCTAACTGTGAAACTAGAAGCCAGGAAATAAAAAATCTTTAGGGGAACAGAGGGCACAACACAGATGTATTTAAAATTTCATTTTGATGATCAAAGAAGTTACAATATCTTCTTTCAACAGCTAACTTTCTGATGTCAATATTTTGAAGCCTCTACTCCACCCCACCCACCCCCTTCTCAAAATCACAGAATAAGAAAACCAAAAAAAGCTTCCCAAGGCTGATCTTTGAGGGCTACTGGCACTCTTGTGTGCAGTAGCAAATGATCGATCTGTACCTCTCCCACTGAAGTAAAGCAGATTTTGTTGAAAATGCTATCGGTAGAATTTATACCACTTGAAAATGATCCTAATACAGCTAAATTTGTAAATGGTTACCTCCCCCAGCACCCAAACAGCAGGGACGCAGCTACAGCAATATAAATGTGCTAATCCCAGCACAATGTATTCCCACATCTCCCTGTATCAAATCATTCTAAAGGGTTTTCAATATACAAGTTAATTAGCTACAATGAAGCAGCAGAGTAACATCTAATGAAGACCGGGGCTTAAAATACCAGAAGTGGCCTGTTGTACCCTTTCCCCTCTCTTTAATATTGACATACTTGTCTGAAATAGGTTACAGATATAGTTCAAATGTTATTTAACAAGGTATAGAAGGCACTTAAAGAACACAATTGTTTTGACTATATTGGAAACACACTGGACATATTTAAATTTGCATATTCAACAATATCTACAAGAATACCACTTCTGTATTAGCACCTCAACATGCTACTGCCATACAGTATCTATCTATAAATATACAGATATACACTTGTAATGCTGAGCAAGAAGATGGTACCATCTTGTTACTGAATGTATAACATTATATTCTAATTACATACTCAATTTCTCATTGCTTAAAACGATCAGTGCATGGGGAAGTAGTTATGTATATTCTTCTCAAAAAAATAAATCTCTCTGAAATGAATTGCACAATGTTAAAATGATGCAAGCAATCAACGTCTGCAAAACACAACTTGAAGAAAGAAGGCAAAAAACAACACAGGAGAGTAAACTTAATTACCTAAGAAATATATGCTACTTTCAGAAACAGGGAGCTGCCACGGTTGCATGTTTCAGATTTAACTAAGGAATGAAAAGCCCTAATTAATTAAACTAAATTCCTGATCCTGACTGGATGTGGGAGTCAATGAGACTTTACCCATGCGAACCTCATTGCTGGAGTGGGACTGAACTCTTCCTTTTGCTGTCTGTCAAGGAGGAAGCTCATCTTGTAATCCCACCACTTCATTAGCACCTTTCCAGAACATTATCTTTGCCCTAATCCTCCTGTCACTTTAGGGATTCAGGGTCATTAGAGCACTTGAAGGGTCGATGTTATTGTCGAGGAGGTGTGAATTGATCACTAAGATGACAACTGGTGACAAGTGTACTTTATTAGTCTGCTACTTTGCCTCTTAATTGCTACTGATTAGCCTGTCTGTTAAAAAGGAAATTTGGGCTCCTTCTGCCCTTGCCAAAGATTACACTGCTTCCCTAACAGGACCATCCAAACAACTTTCCCCCCCTGCCCCCTGCAGTGAGCCCATTTAGACATAGTATATTCTCCCAACTCAATGCAACTATTCACTTGAGTAAAATCAACAAAGTAGGGCCCGTTAACTCTCCCATTACATTTAGTGTAGCTTTTAATGGATAGGAGAATTTCTCTGTTAAAAACTAAAACATTTCCAATTGTTTCTTTTTCTTCCCAAAGGCATGAATAGGATCATCTTTTTTTCCAAAAATCCCATTTTAGACATGGCCATGCTTACTATTTGAATGGATTTCCCAGAGGATGTGCTGGCTCTTGAAATATCATATTGCACTTAAACTACACGTTAAGACAAAGCAGAAAAAAAAAAAAAAATAAACCATGCCTCTTGCCAGAGTTCACATGCTTCAAGATTTAATTGCTGTTGACCACAAGAATTGAATATTGAATCATACAGGGCACATTGGCCAGCAGCGAAGAAGTCCACTCTAGTATTTAGTTTTATAGAGCTTGCTGCTTAAAAAGAGGAAGAAACGAGAAGAAAAAAAAAAAAGAGAGAAAAAAACTTTTTTTTTTTTTTATAACTAGATAGCTAGGATAGTAGAAAAATCTTAGTGTACTGTAAATGTAGGGTCATAGTTGCTTGACAGTGACAATCTTTGCATTGCTAGTGGTTTTTTTTTATACCAGGTTAAACATATCTATAAGGGATCGTGCTTAGCAGCAAGATAATACGGATGCAGATCTCTGTAAGCTGTCTGTTCACTTTTATCAACTGTGATTCAAGAATAACAAGGACAACAAAAAGAAAACAACTCCCAGATCTCCTGTTCCTACTCCAAAACGCACATAGAAAATGAGTCTGTGGATTACACTCCCTTCCAAAAGCAAGTGCTAAACCTAAACCGGCACATATTAAGAGCTTTAACAAATACCTAATCTTGAATTGTGCACTGGAGACATTACAGTATGACTCTAGCTGCTGAGGATGAGTATTTGACCTTCCTGGAGTCACCTGAAGTGTTCAAGGTTATTTTACAGAATCGGTATTACACATCCTAATTTTCAAGGATGACACATTTCCCATGAAGAAAAGCTGATGCGTAAAGTTCCGTGATTGGCTCTTTGAATTTAACTGTGGTCAAAAGAAAACTTCAAACAGCTTGTGCAATAACCTGATCCCTCCCCTCCTCTTTTAACCATGCCTACATATAACATCTGCACAGGCATTTTGTTTGATTAAAAAAGCTTGAAGATGATGGGAACCTTTAATTATTTTTTTATTTGATTTCACTAGGGAAAAATAGCAAATACTTATGGTATTAGTTGTCCAAGAGTATGATTGCTTTTTATAGATAGTTGTACGTGCATAGTCCTGTTCAAGAAAAACAAAGGTTCTTTCACTTTACCTCCACAGGTTAACACAAAGCACACATCTGCTCCTGCCTGGAGTCTTGTTTGGTCTTCTGGTATCACTGTCTTCTGCAAAAAGGAATCCTACTCATTATTTGGATGGAAGTCTCAGTAGATCGTATTTTAAACTGTAGCTACTCTAACTTCACAAGTTCAGGTTTTAAAGCATATTAATTTAATTAAGCCAAGGCCCATGCGTGGTCAATGCAATTTCAGGCTGAGTGACACACCTCAGTTTTGATTAACCAGGACCTAAACAGCTTGGCTTGCCTGAAACAAATTGGCCTGTGTGGAAATAATACTCTTACTGACTACAAGAGGTACTGTGTTGATGGGCAAGATAGCTGGGAGACAGAAGGTATCTGGGAAGTAAACGGGAGCAGGTGAGCACCATCGAGGTCACTTCTGAAACAAATGTCTATGCTTGCTTTACACTGTCTAACAAATGTACCCTTAGGAAATAACCGTTATCTGGCAGTATTTCTGGGAACAATAATTCCTGGACATTCATGCTACAAGAGGGTTACTAAGAAACAAGATACTGCAACGGCATCAAGACAAACTGGTGCAGTGAGATGTGGCTGAGATGTTTCCTTACCATTGTCACTCTGATGATTCAAAATGTGGCTCCCACAGAATGTAATTGTCTTCCTGCAACAGACAACTAGTGAGCAGCCCCTCCGGGAAGGAGACTGGCTGACTAGCCATGATCTACTCATTATGATTTAGGTAAATCATAAGGTCAGGTAGATTTTTGGCTAAAAAAAAATATTTCAGGCAAATGATCCCTGCTTGTCTGGACCACCTTTCCAATGATTTGAGATCTTTCTATTTTACATTAGAAAACACGGACTTTCCTGTTGGACAGCCTTTAAGTGTTAGTAGAAGTGTGTCAGACAGCAAATCGTGTGGTCAAATCATTTCATACTGTTGAGCTCTTTTCTCCAGGACTACTCACAGATCAGAAAGGTACTGTCCTCTTGTTGAAGTTTCAACTACATTAAAATACAAGAAGATCACCTATCTTACAAAAAATAATTCTCAGCAGGTCCAAAAATTCACAGGAACAGCTTTCAGGAAATTCCTGGAAAAGAAGGTAGTGTTTACGTGAGATGGGAAACAGCAGCTCAGAAGAAAGGACACAAAACAGCTTGGGGAGGAGAACCTTAGTGGACTGCAGTGGCTAACTGCTACCTCAGTGGCACGGACAGGACAACACCATGGAGAAGCAAACAGGTGGTATCACCTCTACATCTGGTAAAGAGAATATTGCTACTGAAATACACTGATGTCCATACTTAAAAGATGGAGTAGATAATTTGAAATATTTAAGAGAAGGATCACAAAATTAAAGGGCTGAAAAATATGACCAAAAAAAAAAAAAAAAAAAAGGGAGAAGACTGTAAAATTCTTTTACAGAAAATAGTGTCAAAAGGGAAACTAGGACCTCCTGGCTAAAAGCTGGGAATAGTCATGCTCTGAGCTGAAAGAAGGCATATATTTTTCAGCACAGGGAGGGTATACACATTCCTTTGCAGCAACTGGGCAGAGATTGTTCAATAACAGCTCCATCCTCACAGGCAGAGCTGAACAGTTTTCTCAGAGACTTGCTCTTTTCAAGCAGAGCATCAGCAGATTATAAGGCACCAGAGTCAGCTCCAGAGTGGAACTTCCTGAACTTCCTGTGGCAGAGGCTGTATCTGACGGCAGCAGTGATGAGTTCTAGACTTAGCATCTCTATAGAAGTATCCCAGACCCTACCAATTTCCTCTCACTGCCTGAGTAATTCCAGGGTTTCTTCCCTCCCATAGCCTTGGCTTCCCAACCTCTTGCACTTGTGTATAACACCCAGGCATAATGCACCTACTACACACCCAAGGCCCTCTCACAAACAGCCTTAGTAAACAAGCCTAAGGATGCCATAGCACATGATCACAAAGAAATTAAGGTCGTCTTTTACTAAAAAATATGCTGATACTATGTATTGGTGTTAGCAGGACTTTCGGTTCAAGAGATAGCTGTTTGGATAGGCAAGGCTCATGAAGTCCTGGTCAGATTGATAGCTTAGCTCAGAACTCTGGCATTTGGATTAAAGCAGTATAGAAATGAATCATATATTTGACATTTAAAACACTTTCAAAGGGAACCTTTTCCACTGCCTGTAGTTTCTTAAATCATAGCAGAAAGAACTGCCATGGCAGAACGGTGTGAGAAATTACTGTCCAACTGCTTCTCTGTTTTCCCACATTATGACTGAAGACATTAGTCCCTGAATCATTTTACATCCTGGCATTATGTGCAACAACACTGTGCGTAATAAACAGACGATGCAACAGAAAAAAAAATTTGAAAATTCATTTCTCCTTTCCTTTGAACAACATCTAGAATATAAATGTGGTTTGTGGCAGCTCCAGCTGAAAGAAAAGAAAGGGCTGCTTTCGGAGGGCTAGCATGACTAAAAACTTTGGATTTATACAGCCAGACTCCCATTTCCTACGCGACCTTGGCAAAGTCACTTATTGTAACATTTTCAGAAATGGATGCTATTTCCTCGGGCTTTCATTCTACTTCTCATCTCCAGAGTATCTGACTGTTTTGCATGTACAACCAATAGCAAAAGTAAATGTCTCAAGGGATTTCATGGAATCTCTTGATCTCGATCCTTTCGGGGCTTCAGAGCTGTTTGATGTAACATATACATGGCATGATTTGTTAGCTTCTTCCAGGACTTCCCGCTCAACACTTCAGTTTTTACAGAAAGTCTTTATGGACTGCCAGAGTTTTTCAAGCCCTGTTTGAGATGGCTAAGTCATCCAGATGAAGTCGGTGGGAGGTACAGTAGTTCCAAAATATTAGATCTTTTTCCAAGTTAATTTCTTCCCATGCACATGAAATGATATGTTTAATAACTGAGGGACACAAAACAGAGAAGTGGGTGTTTCATCTCTCCCTTATTTCTTTGCCCTCAAATTGGGGGTTAAGCTATTACAGAATGGTTGAGGGAGAAGAAGTAATGAGACAACCACTGAACAAGCTGAAGACCTCCATACTTGGTGGAAGTTCAGTAATATGGTTTATACATATGCTTTTTAGACATAGTGCTTTGTATATTTGCTAGCAACTTCATTGGTTTATAAGAAACATCCTCTTGAACCCGGATATTCAGATTAAGTTAGTAATTGCAATCTCACTCTGCCGCAGCATAAATAAATAGTACATACTTTAGGACTGAAAGAATCAATCCAGGAAGGACGGACTACATCAGACTATAAATACAAACAGAACAAAGCTCTGCTGATCTGTTAGATCAGTTATTGTAGGAGATTCAAGTACACTGCGTACTTCCTCTTTACCTTCACCAGTCTCTCTCCTGCTCAGGTTTGGCCTGAGATGGGCTACCAACCTTCACAATCATCAGAAATCTCATTCTGGTGAATATTCAGGCAAATCTGGCAGAGCATGGGAAGCTGAGTGCTCTAATAGGGCTGGAAAAAATCAGACACTCTGTTGGCGTTTGTACCACCAGCCTTAGATATTCTTTAATTTTTATTGTAGGATGATTTTAGTGATGCTGTCTTATGGTTCTCACTGAATTTTTCCATGTATATGTTCTACATTTTACTGTGCCCATAGGAAATGTCATTTCTCATTGCCATGGCTTAGATTTTTATTTCCACTTTCCTCCTTTCAGTTGTGTGCATATGAAGTTTTCACTGGCTAACATTTCTTCTCCTCTTCTTTCTTTTTTAAGAGTGTTTGTAAGCATGTTATCACTTAAAACGTGCTATATATTTCTTAATAGATGTTCCATTAAGTCAAAACTATGCCAAGGTGAAAATATCCCTTGCTTTACATGCCAGATCATAAAAACAGCTTAGCTTTTCTTAAAATTCTGGACATAAGGTTTGCATATAAAAAATGAAAATGCTAACGAACCTATGATGAACCTATTCTTCAGTTCTTTTGGACAGCTCTAACGGCCATCAGCAGGACAGCAGACAATGGTGTCTGCTGCTCTTACCAGCAAAACCTACAGAGGGACAATAACCAGAAAAGAAAGGAAATTGCATGTATTTTTTTCAGTAATTAAATCAAAATGGAGTGAAAATCTTCTGACAGGTGACCATAATATTGCATACCTGTTAGTGGAATACTGATAAATAGCTGTGTCAGTCAGTGTGTGTGCACTGATTGCCATTTACAGTAGCAAAATCCAGTTGTAGCAAGATTAGCCAATAAAAAGTAATGAAAGCTGATGAGTAAACTATGATATAGGTATGAAATACATAAAAGTACTAAACGGGGGGGGGGGGGGGGGGGAGGGAAGAAAAGGCAACACCTGGAAAACAACAAAAACCTGTAAAACCAAGATCTGAATAGGATCAGACAAATTAGCTGTGGCGTTCACTTCAGATTTCCTCAAAACATAATGAAAGATATCATTGTTTGTAAAATCAAAAAGGGACTTGGCTCCAATAGCTTTCTTAACTGCTACTTTGTAGTGTTTTGGAAACAAAGAAACTGCAGTACACTGACTGTTTGAGCTAAATGAGAACATCTAACACCTCAGTAAATACTTGAAAGAGTGCATTACTCTAATATCTGTAAATCAGGGCACTTCAAATTAAACCCATGTTCATTAAAAAGCTTGCTGATTTTATGTTTTTGTTATCATTCTGATACAAGTCTGAGAACAAAAGTGCTTAACAATTCCAGTCAAATAGGATAAGGGCATTAATTCTTGTTTGGATGCAAGAGCAACATAAATCATCTGTTCCAAGCTAACAATTTAAAGAGTGCACAGCACGTTACGTTAAATAAAGTATTAACACTGAGTTAAGAACACCTATTAAGGGACTTTGAGAGTTCTGGCTCACATTACCTTACACCAGTTTTGAAATAACCTTATTCCAGGTTTTTAATCCCATAATTATTCCACAACAGTATTGTCAGAAAACTCCCCTGCTTCTAACAATTTATAGCTATAAGACATTATGTGAACCACTTCAGTTAAATTCTTGTACTTCATCATATTATCAGCCTGGCCCACATTAGTGACTTATCTTTTAAGCTTTAAGATAAATAATTTTGTAACTGCAAGATGATTAAATGAAGTGCATTTGATAATCTAAATTTCAATCTTTTTCAAAACTGCTAAATACTGAAGAAGAAATCAAATTTCGTGTGTGCATGCACGTATATGCACATACACACACACACTTATATTTCACTTATGACTGGCCTTCACTCAGTCATTTAGCAGAATGATTTCTTCCCAATCACTTTCAAAGTTTATAGGTCAACTATCTGAGTTTCCTCTTTCAGGACCTCAGTTTTCTTTCCAAGATGTTTTCTCTTGGTTTATGACAATTTCAATGGATGTATTAGATCCACCGGTGTGCATATACTTGTATTAGATATTGCCACAGAATTAATTTAATGCCTGAGATGCTGAGAGGAGAGTGTAAGAATTCCTGGCAGAAAAAAGGAATGGTGGGTGGCGCATCCATGGCCTCAGGCATTAGTTTGTGTGCCTGGTCGGGCAGGCCATACCCATCACTTGTTTGAAGCAGGAGAGACACTTCTACCCTAAGTACCTGTTCCGAGACATTTTGCACAGCCTCCATTAATGTAGTTACACCTTCCTCAGCAACACCCGTCTTTGAATCAAATAGGTGGGAACTGTGGTGTGTGGAGTGTCTAGGGGCAATATGGCAACTATGTATGCTTATACAAATACGTATCCACAGAGAAAGAGCTCTCCAGTGTTAAGAATTATTGGTGTTTAGCTAGAAATCAGATAAAATTTAGAACATTTTTCTAATGAAAAAAAGTTCAGATGATCTGAAATCAGCACTATGTAACAAACCTAACCAAAATACCTTCATGTTACTGTAGTTGTCAGCGATGGCAATCAATGACCTTGAAATAGCAGGTCTCTCACTGTCCCTACTTTTTGGCCCTTCAGTACAAGAAGGAGAGGGAGAAACTGGAGAAAATCTTGCTGAAGGCAATCTGGATGGGTCCAGGACTGGAGCTGTACATGGATTTTGTACTGGACAACCCCCTCATGTCCCTTCCAGCCTGAATTATTCTATGACTGTTAGTCTTTCTGGTACCTTTCTTAGCTAAAAATTACTTGGAATATAACAGAAATAATATGAAATATAAAAAGGTCCCAAGGATCATCCTCATCTGTTCCACTTTTATCCCCTGCTTGGCCAGACTTTTTGATCTGACATAACTCCATAAATCTTTAAGCTAGCTAAGAAACTAGCACCAAACCCTATTGGATGTAACTACATTTGTCACAGAAATTGATTGGAACAATTGGCTGAATAAATAGATATAGCGTATCTTTTAAGTGCCATAAAAGTGATGTGACTGCAGGTAAATCATGTAAATAATTACAACCAGGATTCAGGTTTTCCAATCACTCTTTCACATGCTTTGAATCGCAGGGCCTTCTGGTGACTAATTTGCCACTTTCTATAGAGAAATTAAAGAACAGATTTGCAGTGATGTCCAAGCTGCAAGGTACCAGTGAATGAACAGCAAAAATACTCAAACATGACACTTTTAAGAAACATTGAATTTTGCTTCATCTTTGTTACTTCTCACAAATATTAATGTGACTACGCTGTCAAGAGACTGAATTTTATGTCTGGAGCTGAGATTAATTCATTCATGAAATGAAAACAATTTTGTGAAACAAATAAGCCTTACTTCAGGCAGAAGTGAAAGCAGTTTATAAAACCTTACCCAATCAGTGAAATAAGAAAACTGCATGATTTAGATAACTGCTCTGATTGTATGAACTATTTAATTCTCAAAGGAACATTCCAAGCAGAGAATCTGTGGGAAAATCAAATATGAACACTGTTTACATGACATAATTGACATTTTTTTCATTTGACATTTTAGACAAAAATTCCTTCTTGATAAAAGAAGGCCCGTTCTATTGAAATGGTCCATTGTCAAATTAAAATAAAAGCTAAAATGGTAAAGAAAACTAAATGGAACAAACACAAATTAAAATTTCCCCCCATTTTACTACATACCTCAGTTGGCTTTGGAGCTGGGAAGATTCTGAAAACCTCTGGACATACTTTTAAATACATATAGAGAATTTGTTTTCATAGAAAGTTTTGAACACCTGACTTCCCAGTCAGGCCTACTTTTCACAGAAATGTTTAGGCATCTGAAAATAATGAGATTTGCACTGAAAAGACTAATTACTACTGAGAAAAAAAGGACTACATTTTCTGAAAATAATAAGCTGCTATTACAGATAGGTTATCCAGCTCATGAATTGACCAGAGAGATTCTTTCTCTTGCATCCTGCAATAATTTAATTTTAGATTTTGGACTTCTGATCTTAATATTTTCTTCTTTATATGTATGTATATACATGTGTCTCTGTGGCTTACTCTTATATATATATAAACCAGCTGCACAAACCTGAGACAAACTCCAACAGATAAAACCTCATGTGGCAGTTTTGGCTAACCTTTTCTCTCTCCCCTTTCAGCTTGTTTTATTTCTGATTAACACAATTATTTCTCATTTCACTATAATTATTTTTTACTTTGTGTTTTTAGTAAGACTTTTAGTAAGACTTGAACTCTGCAACAAGCCAAGAGTGTATTGCCACGGGCCAAGACGTTCTCTTGTAAAGGGTATTGTAAAAGAGATGGTTTGGGGAGCAGGAAGGGCAGGGTTTTTTGTAGTTTCACTGTTTCAGCTGAAAATCACCGTTGTGAAATGTAGCTGAACCTCTACTTTGAAGTGTCCAAGGGAGAACATGCATACTTGCATTTCAGAACCGAGTCTCAGCTTGGCCAAGAAAACCAGAAATGTGCCCCACCACAACTGGTTTTCAGTCCCTCTGAATGGGATCCTCCTCTAGATGTGCTGATAGTCCCAGGTGTGAGCAAATCCATTTGAAAATGTCAGGGGAAGAAAAAGACAAAAAAATGTTTTGCATTTGTTTGGTAATTATTACTTACGGAAACTGGGTTATAAACTAATGTTAATGATTCATAAAGGTTTCAGACACTCAGTTTATATAAACACACAAAGTCTGGAGGGGTACCCAAGGATTGTCAGTCTGGGAAAATGGTGAGGATTCACTTGCTGGGTCACTAGCTCAAGCTTCCAACTGCATTCGTGTCAGGCCCTCAGCTTCTGGATCAAACCAAAGCAAGTTGCCAACAACAACAGACAAGAGAGAACTAGAAGTTTTCCATCCTGAGGAAAAATCTAGTTCAGATGGGTACACCCTGATTTGGACCACAGTTCAGATCTGTTGTTTTGTCTGGTCTCTGCCTTCATGAGACATACAAAGAATTCAGATTCTTACTTACATTTGCCAAAATAATTCTAAAAGCAAATCAAACACCAACAATTTAAAATAAACATAACTGAATCTTGGTCTGAACTGGAAGAAAAAATTGTACAAACCAGCAAAGCCAGCAACAAAGCAGATGGCTACAGTTACTTAGCAGTATAATATCACTGATACTATACTAAGCACACAGGTTATAGAGCTCCTTAGGCTTCCAGAATTTATTCATTTAGACCCACCTGTTCTCTTTTTTATTTTTTTTTCATGTGCCAAATGCTAGCCCTTGGAGACACAGACCTTCTTTCTTTATACGGACTTTGAGTTCCTAATGCAGTGGAGTCCTACTTCTCAGCTGAATCCTATGTGTCAATTTGAGAGATCAAAACGCTCATACACAATGGAGCTGCAAGGAGACAAATGAAGATGGGTTTTCCAGACTCTTCCAGCCTGGTTTTCTGTTGAGTAGCAGTGGGGCATCAACAAATTTGGCTACAATACAGAGGTAAGAATGCTGCAGTTAAGCTCCCTTTAGGTTTATGGGGTCAAGGGTGCTGTTTAAAACAAATAAGGTGGGAGAGGGGAAGAAAGTAACAGCCAGTTTTGCCAAGGTTTGCTTTTCCCAAGCATGTGCAGTTCTGCCCATCAACAGGCGTATCTGTCCTAGTTTCCTTCCATGTCAAATAATGTCATGCAGTGTGCTCAGTATGGGCCAGATGCTAACACAAAAAAAGGAGGGGCTGAGGCCTTTCTAAGAGTGTGTTCATTTGAAGAGGTATTTATTCAGTATATTAAATCAGTGTTCCACTGGGGATGGTTCTGTTCTCAGTGTTCCTCTCACTGAACTGATTTGGGATCAATGCCTGATCTTGCGCCTCTCTTGCAGCTTGCCTTCAGAGTCTTCTCCTTAAGGAAATCATGCATGGAAATTCCTTTTTACGAGCTTTTACTGAAACCACAAGTCTGTATCTGAAATATATACTACTGCAAAATTTTGCCCAAAGCTTTGTCTTGGCTATATAAAGAAATTATAGGTGTGGACCAATTTTTGAATTAGCATGAAAACTGCTTTTATGTGCATATGAGAAAGGCCTTTGAAACATCTTGCCAAAGGCTTTTTTGTCTTCTGGTTGTTATAAGAAAACATGGTTGCCCAAAAGAAAAAACCTGATCATGGTTCCACCTTAATCAGATTCACAATCGTGTCCTAATGCAATTTGTCCTAATCCATTTCTAGGGAAGACAACCATTTATGATTTGGAAAGACATGTGGGAATAAATGTGGCTATATGGAAAACCCCTGAGTTCTTTATGTACTATATTTTACCAGTTCATAAAAAAAACTAATTACATTTTAGAGAAGGCATTATAGATGCGATGTATATTCTAATACAAAACCCCTCTGCCCAGGTGTCCTACAATCAAATTGTGCTCAGTTTGCAGTATCACGGTGTATTTTATATCTCTGTGGCTGGTTTTAGAATAATGATGACATGCTTAACACATTTTAATACTGATCACACATTTCTGCACATGGCTGCAAATGCCGCTATGCTTATTTTGTTTGGTGCAAGAATACCTTCTGCTTAGTACGGCAGCAAATTACCCTTGCAGCAAAATAGTTAATTACTTGGTGCCCATGGAATAAATTAATTAATACTTGTGCAAATATCTGTATACTCATCCATACAGAAAACCCTATATAGTTATCTCATTAAAATGACGTGCTCCAGAGAATGAAGACAGTTCAGCGTGTTCAGGAATCTGCTTTGATATCTCTACCTCACCCTGTGCACATGCAGGTTGGAAAGTGAAGGGTGGGATGGGAAAGGGTGCACGAAAATGCCTAAGACTTACCTTTATCCATATGAGTTATCCCATTGGAATTGTGTGAATAAAGTTAACCATAAGTGTTTTGAGGACCAGGTTCCTAAAATAATACAGTGGAGTTCCAAATGTAAAACAGTTGAGGTTTATTTGCACTGAAATTCTTTCATGTGTTATTTCCCTCCATACACACACATTAAATATTATAAATGTTATTGTTAGGAAAAATTTTGCTATAAACATTACTGACTATAATGAATGGCATAAAACTGGGGCAGGTCAGCAGTGTAAATAATCAGAGTCTTCTTATTTACCCATTTGTAATAATTAGAAGATCACGTAACTCATGAAATCATAATTATCCAACATTTCATCCTTTGTTTTTTACTTGAAAAGTTTGGGAGAGAATGTTTTTCTTTTTCCCGCTCACATCTGTGGATGATCATTTGCTCTTTAGGTGGTGAAAACTGAGGTCCTAATTCAAAGCTTATCATCTGCCCCATCCTTTTTATCAGGCAATTGGTTTCACGCATGGGAAAAGTTGCTGCTGCTGAAGAAACAATGGTTTTGCATGCACCCAGTAAAGGGATTTATTTTTATTTGTTTGCCTTATGAAAAAAAGAGCTCCACTGAAGTAAAAGTTTTGTTTTATACAGGACTACAAAATAGAAAAAATTGGCCCTGTTCCGAACTGGAACAAAACCAGTGCAGTTGCCTCGGAAGGAAAATTCCATTACTTGTTCAAAACACGTTGATCTTATTTCATGCAGCTATAATATAAAATAAGACAAACAGGAAGAAAATAAAGTGAAAGGCTGTAGAAAATTAAAAATTTGTTTGAATTCCAAAATATCAGAGCAATGTTTCAATATGAAATTATTTTTTAAGATTTTCTGAAACAAAGAGATATTGCAAAGGATTTTAATCTTTATAAATTTGCATATTTCAAAAGTAAAGTTTCCTCAAAGTGTCTTAAAAAAACAATAGAAAATTAAGTGCTTCTTCATAAGAAAGTATGTTTTTTCCTTCCTTTTTTAATTATTTACTTTTAAACACACAGAAGTGCAATACCCCCACTTGTTCTAATGATTCTCTACGTAGCGCACCATATGACTGAAAAAGAATTGATTTACCCCTTGAAATCTTCTAGTTACTGTCAGAATTAATTTTGATATTCAGAAAACTTCATGCCATAGCAGCAGCATCGACAATCAAAGACTCGAAAAAACTTTTGGGGTCAAAAAGGAGCATTGTACGAACAACTTTAAAAGTGGCTTTTAATGAGAAGAACCAAGGTTAGATGCCTCCTGATTCATAAGCAGAACTTGAAGTAATTCAACTGAGTGAAGTTTAGTTTCCAAGAAAATACAAAGTATCCATCACTTTTACAGTTGAATAGAAAGTGAGACAATACATTTTTGTTTTCGTGCACTGCATGAGCACATCTCCAAACTGAACACCTAATTAATGCATGAACCAAACACTGCAGCAACTCAGTCCATCTCATTTCAAGTTACTACACATACACAAAACAGAACCGTTCTTTGATTTTTGTTGTTGTTATCGTTTTGTTGTGGGGGTTCATTTTTTATGGGGTTTTGGGCTTTTGCTATATTAGAGCTTGCTTTTTATTGGAAAAATCATTTCTCCCCACTTACTTGGTTTCAATGTTTGTCATATGATTCTTATGCACATATTGCATCACATGTAGGCCTGGCCACCATCATTGGTCCAGACAATACCGCTTGAGCAAACTTTGCAGTCATATGACAAAAAGAAACTTTTTAGTGTTGAAGAATATTGGAACTAGTACAGAATTGATGTGTTTTGAGATGAAAGGCAATCAGCATTCAAAAGTGACAAATCTAACCAGGTGTGACAATGAACATGCTCAGCTTGAGACATTTTAGAAAGAATGGTTGCCATAGAATGGACATTCAGCACTTTCTTAAATTTTACCTTCTTTACACTGGATTTCCAAAAATAGAGGTACTAAAAATCTATTTTTTCATTTAATTTTAGTTTTATTAAATTTGAAAGTTGCAGACATAGCTTTTGCAAGCTCAGCATGCTCAATATGTAACTTTGAGTACCTTTAACAAGACAAGACTGATTTTCCTGTTGGGAAGATTAATTTTTCATTGCTGTTGTTGTATAAGTATAGGCCTGTTTTCTTTTGTAATAAATAAAGCTGAAGTCAACACATGTAACCACCAGTATAATACGTGCATGTTGTGAAACTTGTCCTGACTCAAATCTGTTTAATGGTTTTCCACTGAAAATTCAACATCTGCCAACACCACACAAATCTTGATAACTGATGTCATCATGAACCCATTAAGCCTTAGTTTTTAACATGTTAGGAAAACAAAGGGTTTATGGAAGACTGCTAACAGAGGGCTAAATCCTGGAGCCCTTATTCAACAGTAGGAATTGTTCCTTAAGTAAGGTGTGAGTAAGAACATCTTAAGCCTGGCAAAATGTAAGCAAGCTCTTGTTCCACATTAAATTTAATTAGCCAAGCCATTCATTAAAATGACACCGTAAGATATGAAACCTGTCACTGCAAATCACCTTTTGTCACTGAGGCTGATTTGGAAATGCATGTCCTGCCACACCAGCTACTAGCTTTGATGTGTCACAGCTGTGATACTGCAGCAAGGAAAAGCCATTTAAATAGAGGGGGAGCTCCAGAGGAGTCAGGCATTTTCCCCTAAGGATCTGAAACTTCTCAGCAGAGGCCATCCAGAGATACATACTGAATAAAAACGTCCTCATACTAAAATCTCATAACATGCCTGCAGGATCCCTGTAGCTGTAGCTAGAGGAAAAAGCTGTGCAGTGTTGAAACAATAAGGAGCATCCATCCAGATAAAGGAGGAATCCCATGTTATCTCTAACATCCATACACCTGCAAAACTGATAATGCTTATCCAGCAGTTTGTTTCCTGGGCACAGAGGTGGTTAATCAAAGTTACAGCATAAGACCTGTGGGGGAGGGAAAGTCATTTAATTAATGTGCCAGATATCCTTGCCAAAGCTTTTGCCAAGATTAGGTTCAGATTGCAAAGAAATCTCCAAGAGAAGGGTAATTCTCAACACCTGCGGGCACTTTTATTAGCTGCTTGCACAGAATAGAAAACCTTATGTTAAGGTATTTGTCTCCACTCTACCAAACTGACCTCACATGCTTTTATCTGGCCATAACCATAAGCAGATTTTAAAGCAGGCTGCAGAAGAGATTGCTAATGGGCAAGTGCTCTGTGGCAAATCCACTTGAATAAAGTAACCTGTGGATGGAAGCAATCATATAAAGCTGTTCAAAAGGGACGCCGTCAAAATTCACTGTCAAGGGTAGATTCAGGTGCATGGAGGAGGAAGAAAGTGAAAGACATCACTAGGTTCTTTAACACATCCAGAAGAGGCATCCACCTAAAGCAGCATTATGCCAGACCCAGGTCCAGGCCACCAGGGCAGAACCTTGGCTGCCTCTAAATTTTTCCCCCTTGAAAAAACTTCAGCAGTGTTCTGGGGGTTTTTTGTTTGGTTGGTTGCTGTTTTGGGGGTGGTTTTGGTTTGTTTTTGGTTTTCTTTCCAGAGGCAGCAGATTCTACAGCACTCTGCAGAATGAGGTTCAAAAGTTGAATGCATAGCCACAATGCTTTTAAGGAAACAAAACCTCAGTAAACACCTGATGTGTTTAGAAACATATTACAATAAATCTAGGAAATTGTTATGTTTTGGTACTGCATAATGTAACTCCTCGTTAAAAGAGTGAATTGAAGGTTCGTTTATCTGTATTTTGTTGTGAAATAACTTGTTTGCATCCGAAATGAACAGTTACAACTGTCTAGTGGAGACTTGTGGAACTGTTACTCACCCTTGATCCAACAGTATGCACTTTTAGCATATATAAACACATACACATGTGCAACCCAATTTCCACAACCATTTGCAGTAGTGAAACATGAATTCTCAAATGTTCATCATTCCACGCACTTTAAACAGTCTCTCTTTAATCTGTTTTACCCATTTAAATAGTAGCTTTCAGGAGTTCAGAAAATTCCTACCTCTTTTCTAGTTAGAACAATAGCAAAAAGGCTCTGATTTCCATTTTGCTAACAGTAATGAAATAAAATTACTAGTAATTATAAAAAATATCAACATCCACGACTTTGGAAAATATAGTAAAACACAGATTTTTCAAGAAATAGTCTTGAAATGTTGCCCTGGTGTTATTGTTCTCTTTGCATTTTCTTGCTTCTCTCCTAGCTGCAACGGAACTCTTTTAAACAGAACGTTAATGACAACTCACAGCTCAGTAATTTCATGTCAGATTCTTCCTCTTCAGTTATGCTAACTAGCATCTTACTCTGCAACAGCCTAAGTCACTAAATGAGTGATGATGACAATGAATAAATGACCAGAAACATCAGGGAAGCTGCCGTAAATCTAAACCTTAACTCATCTGTCCTTCCATTTTTTTCCCAGGAAACATCACAAAAACAGTGAATCACCCTAAATATTGATTATCCTTTACATCAGGTAGGGTAATTTATGGCACTTGCCACTTACTGTGCTGGCAATGTTGCATGCTATAAAGAGCTGCATGAGGTAAGGAGACCAGAGCTGTGACAGAGCCCTGCCACTTGCCATCATTTGCAAGGGAATTGCAGAATCAAAGCCTGATGTCACGACCCTAAAATTCGGGAAGCAAAGCCCTCCCACAGCCTCTGAGAATACTGCAACTGATCTAATAGCTCACACACCAAAGTAACTCCTGAGCAAATCCATCAGTTCAGAGCTGATGTCGCTTCTTAACTTTCAGAAAGCTGAATATAGCCGTAATTACAACTAACTTTGCACACTTTATACATTATAAATCTATAGCTATGATTAGCTTTTAGAAAACAGATAATCAAAAAAAAAAAAAAAAAGCAAATGTATTAGGATATTCCTAAAGGTATTCATGCTTGTCCATGAAGATAAAATTGATATTAGGGCTTTTACACTGTAATTCCTAATTTTCTGAGTCGCAAGAAAAAGAGCAATCCAGCACTTTCTGTATATTGGTCCTCTCCGCACTCCAAATTCAAGGTGATGGCCTTCTCCTGACATTATGTTATGACTTACAATCATTTTAAACCTATCCCTAGGAATTTACTTTGAAAACAATTTGGAGTATATATATGCAAGAGCCATCTTTTAGAAGACTGATCCTAATACTTAACCCACCGTTTTCAGTACAATAAAGATCAAAGGCAGCTGTGCAGATATCCTCGTTAGCATTGCTGATACAGGTTTATCTGGGTAATACCTAACTATTCAACTTGCTACGAACAAAGGAATAAGAAATGATGCAGACTTCTGTAAAACATAACACACTTGTGTTCTGCAGAATTTGCTCGGGCCCCAGCCCCACAGAGTGCATACATCAGAGTTTTACACCTGACTAGTTCCACCAGTTGAGAGAGGGTTACTCATGCATATCATGTTAAACGTGAAAATAAGTGCCTGTAGGATTTTAAGGAGCAACACAGGCACTGAAAAGACAGCATAATCTTGATGGGCAAATAACAAACATGTTCCTCCATGAAAAAAAACAGAAAGTGAGCCTGCCGTAATAGCTTCATCAGTGCAAATTTGGCAAACACAGCACCATGGCGCTGACTGCAATTTTTCCACTATAAGCCTGACCTGTAACTTATTAACCTACCACTAAAACAGTATTCACCTCATGTTCAGTTCTTCAAAATACTCAAAGGAAAAAGAAATTGGAATCAATTTTTATTCCTCTCCCCTGAAAAACGGGTAAGGCATGCCATATTTGTAAAATTTCATAAACACTAGAAAAGACTGTAAAAGAATCTATGATGTATTCATACAGCACTCAGAATGGCTTTCACAATTTTTTGTCCACATTAATGTCATTAGACTGTAACTCTTCTCTGATATTGCATTGCTCTCAAACAAAAATAAACAAACCCTCCTGTAACACCAAAATTGCAAAGGTCCAAGACCAATGATAAACCTGCTTCTTCTTTATTTCCCTGGGTACTTGCCACCTGCCCCATGGCTAACACTGTATTCCGTAACCCTTCTGGGTATTTCTGCAAACCCCACAATGCCACCAAAATGACTTCTAAATCTTTTCTAGAGCCTGAGTTCATGAATGACTGTTAGTTTAGGAAGTATTAATGGGAGCCATTTCATCAAATACAAACATTGCTTTCTCTTTCATGGGATTGTGCAGAATTTAAGACAACCTAAAACTGAGCCCACGGTTGTTGTTTTTGCGTAGGTTTATCAGAGTCTGTCTAATTGAAGACAGGTCCATAAATAAAACATCAGGCCATTTTTTTCCCTGTTATTATCCTCATTAGGATAAGATTAGATCACACAAAGGTTATAGTATGTGAAAAATTGTGGAGCATTAGATTAGACCACTCTAACAGGAATAAAACCAGTACTCCCCAGATTCCTTCAGGAAACTCAGATGAGTGGCTCACTCAGAAATTTCCAAGCCACTGTCTAAATAACTTCTCTCCAGCTTCCCTAAATAAGTATAAGTTTGTAATTTGCTGAAAGATTTTAGTGATTTCCTTCTCTTAGTTATTGCATAAAGCTCCTAACTAAAGCACTGCAACTTCTAGAGAAAGGAGCATAGGTCCCTGCAACCTTAGAAACACAAGATTATTTTTACTTTCTTTCATAAAAGGGTTTTTGTATCTTGATTCACCCTATCTCATTATTTACTTTTATTTTAAGGTCATTGAATTTTCAGGTTGCCCCTTGACAGTAGCAAAAGTCACCCGTAAGTTACCAATGCACACAGACTAACCAACCTATTACTTTTTCCCTGCTCTGAAAATTGTCTAGTTAATAGATAACCATTAAACTCAGAGATTCATAGCCTTTACTTTGGTGTTTTCTGTTTCTATTTCAGACCAGAGAAGACCTCGTTTGCCATAAAGCTTGCCTGATTTCTTCCAGCCGTATTAGCTGATTAAAAAAAGAAAGGACTTCTTACAGTCCTGGGCAGTACTCTGCAAGTCATCTTGAAGATCAGAAAGGCTGTGGAGCTTTCTGGGAAGAATCTTTCTTTTGTTTTTATTTCTGCACTCCAAGCCATGTAATTAATACTGCACAAGCACAGATACGTGTAACTCTTACAAGTGACTATTTATCAGAATTGATGCCAAAAATGCAACCTATTGTGATTTGTGTTTTTAAGCTGCATAGCAGAGACTGATCAGCATTGCATCAGCAGTCTAGAGGCAAACTCCTGTGCTTATACAGGCAAATTACAGGTCTGGATGAACACCAAGAGCAAGCTCTTCATTCCTTCAGCATTTTCTGTACTGCCAGGTCTGGTTCTATAAAATATGACCTTCAAATGGAAGAGGGTCCTAATCCTAATTCTGAGTTACATGTGCCTAATTTCAAAGCTTTATGCTTGGGCACTAGCCACAGTGAGACAGATACTGCGTGTTGCTCACTCTTCCTCCTTTTCACACACTTTTCTTGCCAAGGTGCAGTTGTAGAAAACAGCTTTAGAAAGCAGTAGTTTGAGATACTGTATCCCTGTTTCCCCCAGTAAAGCATAGCCACACAGACATTTCAAAGAGTGTAATTTCTTTTTGTCTTTCCTCTTCTTAGAAATGATGGTTTATAATGGGTTAAAAATCTGCTGCTAAGCACTGGCCATTTTAAGGTGTATTCTTCTCCCCTGCTGATTTGCCCTCTGACCTTCTGGGGGCCAGGGCGGCTGCAGACTTCATTTTTACTCTATTTCCTGGTCTCTCTCCTGGCTGTGCATTCAATGTTTCCACAGCAGATTAATGACAGCTAATAATATCTGATATATCTGGACATTGCCACATAATGAGTTGCAGTCCCACTGGGTGCCCAAAGTGTCACTACTAACAAATTCACCAGAGCTGCACATAATTAGCATGTAAAGGGAGTGATCATGCAGTAAATCTGGAGGGGAAGATGGATAGCTCATGAGGAGAAAATACAAGGAAAAAATACTGTTCTTAACACTCATTGGTAAATGTATGTTTCTTGCCATGAATATTTTCTTGATAACAAACTGTGGACAGGTTACCTTTACAGTAACATTATTCCTTCCACGGCTGATAGGCAGAATTTCATTATGCCACTGCTAATGTTACAATATTTCTGCAAAATGTCACCATATGTAAATTAGAAGAGGTTAGGGTTTCCATCTTAGTTTTCTTTCAGGATGCACTGTCCCTTTCTGCTACGGCCTAATCCCCCCTCTTACTAGTTTACAGACATACTAACATTGACTCAACCCTGCAAAATAAAATCGGCACTGGAGGAAGGCTCTTACTTCTCCAATAGCTAAATATGAATGAAGAAACTCAGGACATGACAGAGGGAGCAAAGATACGAGAGTAGAAATTAGCTTACTTGATGAGGTTTTACCCGAAGTATAACCTTCCTTGACGCATTAGAAAATACCCAATAAAGAAAAATGGGATGCACAGACAGTGTGAGTTACCTGACCTGACCTGAACACAGGTCTCCACCTTGTGACCACCTGGCTGCCCATCACAAGCTAAGTGCTGCCTGCAGTCTGGATCTGTGCAGGCAAAGAGGCTTTCCCAGGAGAAGGAGGTTGACAAGGAGTAGATGAATTATCCTGATGGGCTGCATTCAGCCTGAAGAGCCCTAAACAAGGCAGCTCTGCTCTAGTTTAAGTCATTCATTCCTCCTCATTAGAAACCATTGCTCACCAATGCTAAAGACTTCATTTGGTTTGAGGTTGTGTCACTTACACGCTTTTTGCTGCTTTGACATCTGGGTGGGAACACTTGTATTTATGTGACTCCAGCTCTGAGGTTTATTTGGGCAATTGGCCAAAACATGGTTAATTCAAAGTGTAAGGGCTTTTTTGAAATTATTATTATTATTATTATTATTATTATTATTATTATTATTATTATTATTATTATTATTATTATTTTGCTGAACAGAGAGGCCTTTGGCCCTGAAGGCTTCAAGCCTTTAAACTGTTCTTCATAAGGCACTTCAGTCATTTGGGGGGGGAGTTAACAAGGAAGCCTCACTTCAAGAAACAAACCCAAATTCCAACAAATAAACAAAAAATTATCTACAACACATACACTTTCCCATGATAAATAATTATTTAGAGATGTGAAAAATTCATAAGGGCTTATTCTGTTCTCTGTAGCTGCCTTCTGCAGAGAGCGAGCTTGGCCAGGAGAGCCTTGTGATCCTCAGGCTAAGCAAGCCTGAGGCTGACTCAGAACCCATTTTATATTGAAGGCAGAAATTGCACAGAGCTCAGGTACCAGCTCCTGTTTGAGATGCTGATGAGCACTATCAATAACACTCAGCACTGTAAGTGTGAACTGCTACTCAGCAGTACAGGGAAGCACCCTGGAAATTACTGTAGCTGCTCCTGTCCACTACTGCATTCCTGTTTCTGTCATTAGCTAAGTGGTCATGAGACTCACAGATTAGCTCATAAACTCTGAAAATTTCTGTATTCACAGCTCATACTGAATTTCATGCTGACTCGTGTTCTGTTGGAGAATCACCTTTTAGAGCCATGCGACTTAGCTTTTATCTTTTTTTTTTTTAAAAAAGAAAGTTTCCAAACTGAATGTTGCACAGAGAAGTATAAACCACAGAGGCTTAAAACCAGCACAGTTAATTAAGAAGTGAGCATGTCTTTTAAAAGTCCCTCCGCTTTTGCACCTTAGAAAGGGCAATCCTACTGGTTTGGGTTTTTTTGAGGGAGGGAGGGGAGGAAAACCAACCCAGACATTAAAAATCATTAAACTCTTCCTGACAAATAACAACTTTAATTTTGAACCCCTTGTTTTACTGCCTTCTCTCTGCAATCCATATGGTAACTCTCAGCACAATTACTCATTTCAAGATTCACCTTTTCACATAATTTCCTTGTATACAAAAAGGTCCAAATGAAAACAAAAACAAAAACCAAACAACAAGAAGGCTTATATTGTTTATCTTGTTTTTGATGAAAGAGCAAAGCTCACAGACTATCCAGCTCCCACAGGGGCCTTTTTTTATGCAATCTTAATGATAATTAACTGACAGTGATTGATGACCAGTACTGAGGTAATAGAAGATATAACTCCACCAGTCTATCCAATTCACTTTTCTATTTTTTTATGAGTTCTTGTTTATTTCTGAATATTATCAAATCAATTATTTGTCCAATTTGAATTTCACATTTAAAGATCGTCGGAAACACATTTGCCCAGTTGTTCTATCACCTTGCTGACTCGGATTTCATATCCTCAAATTTCATTCTGTGTCAAGTTTAGGGAAGGCAACTACTTTTGCATTAGAAATACAAGAAAACACTCACATTTCCATATGATTTGTAGGTAAAAGTATTTCTACTGGAAAACAGGCCCCAGAGCACTAAGGCCATACAGAATTTTTTGATATGTCCACATGGAATTTTGTTGAAGGGAACATGAGTCTTTTTTAGCTTAATTTCAAAATATTGTTGTTAGCATTGTAGACATCTCCAGGGGTATTTTTTATATGCACTGAACTGTTTTATTACAAAATCACCTTTGCTGAAAAACTCCCAGTCTCACATCCAACTTTGGTCTTGTTGAATCTCACAGCATCTCATACATTGTCTAGAATGGCTACATGAAATGACTACATTTTATGCTTTATTCTTCAAATCTACAGTTCTAAATAATTGTCGGCATTGTGCTGGTTGTGTCAGCCTTAAAATTTTGTATATATATCAACTGTTTTAAAAGCTTTTTGAAGAGGTCTATTGCTTTACCAGGAAAATGGTCCAATTTGAAATGTGTATGTTACACAGAAGACCTCATGTGTTAAATTTCTTCATCTGACAGGTGAATTCTCTCCAGTATTTTATCACTTGTTACATTTAAATGATACTATTTTAACTGCTTTTCTGAAAGACTCTTTCTTTCTTTTATTGGTTGAAAGAAGAATAAGTTCTTTTTAGACATGCAGTGTTCCCTTAACAGCTTCACTGCCCTTTCAGTGTGTCATTACATATAACAAAATGTACACACAATGCATCCCTTGGGAGCTGAAGCTTACCACGGTGCAGTACTTTCAAAGTGAGTGTTTTATACCATTTGGCACCCTGAGGATGTGTGAGGTGACACCACTGATCTCTCAGGAGAGACATTCCTGATTTCTTACAGGTCTCGCTGATGAAGAAATTAGTCACTAATTATATTTTGTAAATTCTAGCAGCCTTTTCTTTCCCTTGCCCACCCCCTCACCCCCCCATAAGACAGAGAATGTGGTAAAACTGCATCTGCCTGGGCCTCAAAGCATGTTCAGGTTTTGCCTACCTTTATGCCCTCCTTGATGAGAGCGACAAAGGAGGATCCTTCACCAAGTCAGATGCTGCTAAGCCCCAACTACTAGGTAAGACTCCCATGGAGGTCTATCAACAAGTCTCAATCATCCATACAGGTTATTGCTCAGGGACAAGGGACATCACTTTCCACCCAGAGGCTGCCTGCTGCCACTGAAGCATCTTTTTCCAATACAATCAGTGATCATTTGGCACACAGGGGACTTCCAGAGTTATGGCCGATAAACCCTCCCCACTATGAGAACAACAGAAAGTGGCCATGAATCATGCATTTTCAAGCACTAGAGAAGATGGGCGACGCATAAATACCTCCTTACTTAAATGATTTCCGAGGAATGCTTTCCTTAAGGATAGGCTGGGAAATGCTGGTCTGTGTGCAAAACAACATACCCCTGCCTCCCACAGGAATGACATGGTCCCACTGCTTCACAGACAACTACAAATGGAAATAAAACAATTGCAAGAAAACTGAAGGTGATCTTTTTTGTCTTCAACTGAAGGAACAAAGCAGCAACAACAAATATTTTGTGTCAGAAGAAGCCTTCCAAGTGATCTGAAATTAAATGCCTCCTCACATACTGCAAATAAAGCAGAGGACGTGATGCACGGAAGTTGTGACACAGGAGCTGGGAAAGGCATTTTTATCTCTCACCCTACTAACTGGCACCTGGATGCAAATTCATCTTCTTGCTGAATGAGTTTGAACCAAATGCCCCCTGCCCTCCTCAGGATTGCCCTGCCTGGCCACTGGGCAATCATGTATTTCTGTCTCTGTGTACAAGGTCAGGGGAAGGGAGAGCATTCTTAATTTCTTCTATGGAAGCACTGCCATGCATTGCCATGGAGAGCACAGCAGCCAGTCATTTGCAGTCCTGTCTTGCCACTGGGCCAAATTCAACTTTTTTAAAGAATCAGAAGCAGCACTAATAGGAGAGGCTGAAGGACTCTGCACCACTTCCCTCAAGTTAAAATACAGCAATTCTGACATTCTCAGGGTAAACGGGTGACTTGACTTGAAAACCCATCAGGTAAAGGTAGGAAAGGAACTGAGTTCTTCCAAGTCCTAACCTCTATGGTGCTGGAAAGGTTGAGAGGCCAGGGCAGCTTCACCCTCTGCATTACCAAAGTTTAGTCTTAATTTCTTTCATCAGAGAAAATTACTCATGAGCATGTGTTACTCATGAATGTAACACAAATCAGTGCTTTTCAGTAGGCTTGCTTCTAACCTTATGTACACGCATCTATCATATCTGTACAAGTAATATCAGGAATATATAGTAATGAAAATAATCATCTGATTATAAATCATCTGGTATCTGAAACAACCGTAGGTATCTTCGTGACAAGCAGGAATTATACATTGCATACAAGACTTACTGAGATAATGATAATTTTATATTCTATGGTGCTTGCTGTGTGCAAAATAACACCCGAGATTATTTAAGTTCTAACGCCACAGTGTAAAAGACATCCTTAATTTTATGCTGGTGGCCCACTATAAAACAAAATAATAGCTAGACTGACCTTCCAGGTCCCCTGTTTTGGGCTATCGCTTGCTTTCAGCAAGGCACAGCTACGGATTTGTGAACTTCTCCTGCTGATGGAACCACCTTTGTGTTTTGATACTTCTGCTGCTTCCAGTGGAGTCAGTTGCCAAAGTGCTTCTTAGCTGGAGACTGGATTTACAAAAGACTTTGATCAAAATACCTTTGGTGGGCTTCAGGACAGAATCTAATTTACCTATACAAATAGTGATTCTGCTGCAAAATCTAGATACCATCCTATACCACAGAATTATGGCTGCTCTCTTTACTGTCTAAATCAAGCTTTTGCTTTTCTGTTCAATTCTTAGGTCTACAGAGCGAGGAAAGATGAAAGAGAAAGGACTTAATCTCATTGTCTCTTGTATGTTGTTAATTTAGAGGAATATGTTTGAAAGTAGAAGCAGGCAGCAAAATACACTGGAAGCAACAGCATCCACATGCACTGAAGAACAATGTGAAAATGATAGCAGTAAGTTATATACTCTAGTCCCTAGGCTTAGACTTCCATGTCTGAAGATTTGGACCAGGCCTGTTCTCCTGGTTCCTGTTGCATCTGCATTCCACACAAGCGATGGAAATCCAACATGCCAGCTACACATAAGCTGGAGGAGACCAAGAACTTTGTTGTGACCCCCTGTTTGATTTCAGGAACTGAGGTTTTACAGATAAAAAGTAGGGGAATATATTCCTCCACCTACATGTACTTCCATGTGGTTCCATGAAAATGAAATGTTCCAGAAAAATTAACAACATGGTAACACCATATCACTGTCTCTGGAAGGTTTCTTTTCAAACCAGAAGTATTTCTCTAAAAATATTTCCTCCTCTTCAAATTTTAAATACACCTGGAAAAGTGCTCTCCCATTGGAACCAGGATGCTCACAGGATCATACAAATGTTTGCTCCAATTAATGGGAACGGAGTTTATTTCTAGAGAAAGGTCTACCTCCCTTTGGCCCACTGAGTCTCAGATGAGGTTTTCTAATGCAGCTTGAGGGCTGTTATCAGGCAAGCAACCAGCCTCTTTCAGAGTGGACAAATTAACTGATTAAAAGCCCTGCTAGTGTCATGACTCCATATACACAATTCTATTCTTATGGGGTATACTGCTTGCCAAAATAATATCTAGTTAGGTCCAGATGTTCAGGCTTCCCTGTTTTACCCATTTGTACAGGCACCCATTAATTCTGAGCCAATGTTACCCTGCCAACACGTTATATAGGGGGACTGGAAGAATGGAAAACAGCCTCTACTAAACTTGGTGATTCATCTAAACAAGTTTTGTTTCAGTAAAGCAAAATTTGTACCAGTCTGCTTCCCAATTACCTCAGACAAATCTGCAATGATTTGTAATTACATTATTATTTTAAATTAATCTATCTGTGAATTACAGTTGCCTTTTGTTTATTCACTTGTTTAGACTGGTCTACAAAAATGAGCAAAGCGTTCAGCCATTTATAATAAAAGCAAAATGACTAAAAAGACCTACATTTTTTTTTAGTTTGCATTAATGAGTTCATCCCAAAATATATATGCAATAATATATGAAATTAAGTTATAAATGTAGGGATGTGCTCTGAATCACCATGAAAATCTGCATGCAAATGCATAATAATCACAAATCTACATTATTACAATATTAAAAAATACCTACAATTAAATTATCATGTGGAAATAATCATAATGTTATTGGAAACTCAATTATTGTGGCAACCCTTGTCGGGGAATTAGCAGGCTATGGCAAAGGCAAGTCAGACCTGAATTCATCAAATATATATTATCACAATATTACATGTTCACTTCGATTCCATGCAAAGACAAACATCCTCACTCACTAGTATCTGCTCAATGCATTTGTATTATTCATGAACAACTCTGTGATCTATTATACATACAAAACTGATTGTATGCTGCTTGCCGGAGGCTACAATGCAGAGACACAGAATTAATTTTATTATATACACATGCATGATAATTGTGTAGAATTCGGTCAAATATCAAACTCTGCTCCTGTGCTCCATTATTTTACTTTCCAAAAAGAGGTCTAAGGTCAGCAGCAATTTCTCTTTGGCGACACTGAAACTCTTTGTCATTTAGAGTAGAAAGTTCCTGGGTACTAATGAGCCTGGAGCTGTGATGAATGGTCACACATTCCCTTTCCTTTCCAACCCCCACCCATCAAAGGGAAAATGTAACTTTTATTGAGATTCTCAAGAATTCCATGCCTCTCTTGCACACAGAAGTCACTTTGGGCTGTGGACTTAGAGACTTGATTTGTCAGAGATGGAGACAACTTTTTTGTTTGTTTTGGAGACTTGTCTAAAACTGTGCGAGAAGATGTTCAATACAATTAAGGAAACTTGTTTGCAGCAGTAGTTTTGTTCCTGTAGGAACTGCTGTTATTTTCAAGGTGTTTAAGTAAACCCTCCAGAAGTGTTTTCACAGGGCCTTCTTCCTTGCTACAAATTTTCATTAAAAGCAAACAACTCCCACTTTCTTCAATAGCACAAGGGACTGATAGGAAAGCCTTTTTCTTCTTCTCCCAAATCTTCCAAAGGTTTTGCCAATAAGACAAAGATTAGCACCATCCAAGACGTTTGGATGTTTGTAATGTTTGAAGACACAGGGAGATAGAAATGCATCAAACCTGAGATGGGACTTGAATAACGTGCACCACCACAAAGTCCTGGTCCAGGTTCAATTGTCATTGAAATTCAGTAGGACACCTGACTTCAATGTGTTTCAGTTTAGACAAAGTCCAGGTCTAGGGGAGTAAGCAGTATGTGCAACTTCTGCCAAAAGTTGACTACTGTCATTCAGCTTCAGAGACGGGTATCACCTCCCATCTACTGTAGTTACACAATCCCTTTAGCACGCATCTAGCCCAATGATCCTTGTTTCAGGAATGAGAAAAAGAAAAAGGTCATCTTTAATTGAGAAAAAAAAAAAAACCAACAACCTGTCCAGTGTGCCGTTCTCCACGCTGCATTAAAAACCAAACCCTGAAACATCTTTCTTTGTAGTTCTGTTCACTCCCCCTCTCCATCTACCATCCAGGCTTTTGGCTATCACACTCATCTGATTCTATGAGCTTTAAAACTGAGGAATATTTACTCCTTGCCTGGCACACCAGGAGCAGGGTCTCATTCAAGCACATCCCAAACCTGCTCTTGCAGTACCACGCTGCTTTCAACAGTCATAAGCAAAAGGTGCACTCCAATGCATTTATATTCTAGATTCATAACATTTCAGAAACAAACTGTAACAAGGACTCTAAAGGGTCTCTCTAAGTCTGATCATGAGCTAGGGGAGATTTAAACCTCCTCATCTTTAAATTTATCTTTTGTATGCTTATGTCATGCCCAGAGTCTATAATTTTCATAGCTCTGAGAACAGTGCAGGGTGATCCACATTTAATAGTGTATGGCTCGCAAGTTTACCACAGTATCATAAATATACTATAAATTGATAAAATCATCACTGTCCTAATTAAGGAACATGATGGACAGAGAAGAAAATATCAGGAAGGAGGAAGTGAACAAATCCCCCACATAACATGTGGCTCCATCATAAGAGGTAACAAGTAAACATGTTAAGCTGGATGTTTATCTTGGTTGACTCATAGCCATCAACAACAGAAACAGCAAAAAAACAGCTCTGACCAGTCTCCAGGGCAGTAGTTGAGCCAAATGAAATGCTGAAGGTGCTGAAGAATAGCTCTAGCATTAAAGATCATCTCAGTAATCCACTGTACTACTTAATTGTTTATAACTCCATTCTGTTCTTAAAGATTTGTGGTTTTAGGTAGGCATAAGCTACATCTTTTTTGGTGAAAGCAACAACTCCATGAGAGACAGCAGCTTTTAAACATTTCACTCCTCCATGGTAAACCCATGGTCATTTCCTGCTATTTCAGGCTGGCTAGGAAGTTAGGTGAGCAGCAGGACCTTAAAGCTCAGGCAGCATCTTTTAACTTCAACTTTTGCTGTAAAAGTATGTAACATAAGCTGCCAGGTCACAGAGAAAGCTCTGGAAGGCAGCAAGATAATGGGGACAAGGGCCTCACCCAAACTACTTATTTTTTCATCATTACTTAAGACCTGTGAGTTCTTATGTACATATATGAAATTTCAGTAATTCAAGCTTGTACCTCTCGCTAGCACTAAACTCATGCAGTTTGAGTTCAGATAAATATACAGATTTTAAGAAATTTAGTTGAACCTCATCCATATTACTAAACCTCTAACCACATGAGGAGAGCAAAGAATTTGAGAGCACACACTTTATTAAACCTGAGATTGTTGCTGTATCTGGTATGCCTGAACACACCTCCATGGGTTACCCATGGCATCCTGGCACCTTCCCACTGGCCTTCAACTGCTAAAACATACAAGGAAAAAAACATACCTGCTAAGCCACATTTTCCAAGCTTGTAAAATAAACTAATTTAAAAATTGTGTAGCTTTCAACTGGTTTGCCCAACTCCAGTTATTAGTAGCCACACTAGAACCACCAGCTAAACAGCAAATTGTTGTAAAGACCGATGTTACTTCCTCAGTTAACATTTATTTTGCATGTATCCATAAAAGCGCTACAAGGAAAGAGCATGCACACACACAACAAGTCCTGGCTTCATTTTCCTGCCAGCTATCAGACAGCATTGCTTATGCACAAATCTTTTGGCATTTAATATTCACAGTGCAGAAGCATCTACTGATCCCAGATAGGATGTAGAAATTTTATGAGAGGTGTTGTACAAAACAAAGATTGTCACAGTTCTGCTACAAAGCACTTACAGTTGCACAGGTTGACAACTCAACTATTGCTGCACTGTATATCATGTGAGAAGTACTTTTTAATATTATTCTAGTTACCCTTAAATGCAAATATGACACTACAGGTAGCTCTATGCAGTAATGGAGGGTGTTCCACTTCTTGCAACAAATGCAGGACAATACTTAGCAGCTACTGAGGCAAAACAGCTACTTTGTCTTAGCAGATTTTATATATATATATAGCTATACATATATGTTTGTGCATATATTTTATTTCAGTGGAAAATTCAATGACATGATAGTATTAGAATTATCTGCTAAATTAGATTCAGCTTGACTTTTTCGAACAAAAAGTTGGCCAAAATTAATAAAACTATATATTTTTACTGCCTTCCTAATGGGAAAAATTTGACATTTGATTTCAAAATTAAGTAATATTTTTGAGATGTGTCTCTTCTCCAACACTTCTTCCCCCAAGAGAGTGGACGTAATAGCGGTTTGCTTGCATTTGGTTTAACACAACACTTGCTCTCATTCTTAACAAATGACAAAAAGGCTTTTCTAGTTCATGAAGTAATAAAAAAAAAAAAAAGAAAAAAAAATCAAATATTTGCATAGCCTTATTGGCCATGATCAACCTTCCTTCTTGGGAGGCATATTAAGACAGAAGAAGTTACCTTTGAGGTGAGTTTAGTATTTAAGCATTCTTTGGGAAACCTGCATTGCTGCCAGAGAACAGCTTTCCCAAGGCTAAGCAGAGAGATGCATGGGATCAAAGCTCTGGAGTAATGTCTCCCAGTCACATGCGATCCCCAGCTCTCTTCTGCAGCCCACTAAAGGCCCCTGGCAACCTGAATCCCCCAAATGAGGCAGTAGAGGATGCTTCTTCAAATATCTCCTTGATGCCAAGGATGTTTCTATGGTAATTCTGCATTCGAAGTTACAGGCTTGTGCTGTGTGAGAGGCTACACCAGGGCCCAAGGAGATGAATGAACCTATCTAAGGTTGTGCATACCCAGGGGGCTTCCATAATTTTGGGTGCGCAGAAATACAAAGACAGAATAATGACAATGTTGTGCTGCACTTCAATTGTTGAATTACTTCAATACCTTGCTCACAGATGTGTGCATGTGAATCTAATCAACCAAACTCCTTGCAGATAGCAGAGATTATTTTGAGAGATTATTCCTGCTTCTGCTACAGAAAAAGAAGCACTAGTCTTTCACAGCCTCTTGTATACAGGGAGGTGCGTGTGCGTGTGTACACGAACACCCCCCCATACACATAAAAAAAAGCTGAGGATAAAAAGTTTCCTATATATATTGCACATTATTCTCAGAAAGCTATGGCCTCTAATAACAGACTCACTTTTTTATGCAGAGCATACCAAATACCTGTTTGATTGTTAATCTGCCTAAACATTGATAATAAAAACACAACAGGGGAAAAGGAAAGGTGGCATGATCAGAAATAAATATCTGAAAAAAAGAAGAGATTTTTCCATATCACTTTAAATCCTAGAAAAGGAAGCTTTTCAGTCTTGTCTCTTCTTGAATCATTTTTCACTTCAGATCCTATTCAACTATTCAATCTGCTGTTCAATAACAGGGGTTTACATTGCCTTTAATCGCATACAAAAAAGTTGCATCTTTTTCCTTTCATTTTCCCAGTGTGTTTGTTGCATACTGACATCAAATTCCCTGCAGGCATCCTAACCTTGCAATTGGAGAAACAGTGCTCTAGGGTTTTCCACGTGTCTAATACACCTGGATAAAAAGTGTTAATTGTCACCAACTTCCATTAAATGACAACAGTAAGGCACAAAATATGCTTGATTTGCAGACACTAGTGCCACTGGGAGTTAGCAGAAGACTAGTAATTGTGCAGACCTCAAACATTCCCCTGGCACTGCCAGTCTGGGTTTCCAATGCAACACCAGATTACAAAGCCTTTGTTTTTAGCTTGTTTTCCTGCAGAAATAAGGTTTAGGCAGTTGCACTGTCTCCCCATGCATGTGTCTGACTGTCCTTCAGTCAATACTGCCTTCCCACAATAATTTCTGGTCAACCGGAATTAATTTTATAGGAAGGAAGAGGTTGCAAAAGTACAGTGGCATTAGCAGTTTTGTGATAAAGTAGGTAGATATAATCAAGCCTGTGGTTAAGTGTTTCAAGCATCCAGGCTTTCTAGATTCAGGTATTCTTGCAGACAAATGAACCACAATTTTGCTCAAGTTTTGTTAGCACTGAAAGTAGAGGGAAGATATGCCATATCACATGTTCAGCAGGCAACAACTCTTGCATCGGACCATCTTTACAGATCAGGTGTCAGACTCGGTTCCCAGTTTGTGGGTTTTTTTTCTATTTACAAGCCTGTATGCCAAAAATCCTATTTCAGCTTGAGGCTTTGACTGCGTCAGGAGTCAGCTTCTTGCACAGGTACAATCTTGCTCCACTTTCCTCCAGATAAATTCAGGGGTCAACACTTTACCTTCCCCTTTCTTCTTGCTCTGCTGCTGCCGTTTCCTCACTACTCTCAGCACACACGGGCACGTACTCTTGGGTACAAGGACACCACCCCTATAGCATGCAAGCTTAATGATGGCTCTGGTGGCATTACAAAGCTCATTTCTGCATGCAGCAACACGATTATGGCGAAGGTGAGGGCGAGGTTGAGCGAATGTGTTTCAACACTTCTTTCTTGGTATTTATTACTGTGCCGTAGCATTCCTGCAATCTGGCCTGCTGCTGCTCCAGCTGCTTATGCAAGCTCCTGATTGAGCGCAACAGCAAAAGCCGTCGGTACATAGCTAGCTGGAGACGGTACTTCTCCTTTTCCTCCTTTTTCTTATTTTCTAAGGTCTCCATTACTTTTGCAGTCTTTGCCCAAATCACCCGGCCCAGACTGCAAGGGGCTGTACCGCCCTTGGCGCCGCTCCCTGCATGCTGCATGTGGCAGCCCCTGGGGTCAGTCCCGGGCAGGACAGTGAGAGTCTGCAGGGTCTCACTGGCCCTGCTGGGCACCTTTGGGACCTGCAGCACCTCTGAATTCAGGTCACCATTGCAGCAGGGGCTTCTGGAGCACAGGGAGGCAATGCCCACCAGCTGCTGGTTACAGACCGTTGCAGGGTATGACGAGTCACCTAACAATGCATTTACAGCTGCTGGATGATGCTCAGCCAACTCAGAGGCTGTCTTCTGTGCCTGGCCACTGCTAACCACCTCTGGGCCAGTCAGGGCTTTTGTCTGGGCCAGAGCATTGCTGGAAAGGGTGGACAGTTTTTCTGGCACTGCTGAGCTCCCCTTGTCTTCGTTAAGGCTGGCTAAGGAAGGGCTGGCAGAACAACCAGGGGATGCCACTACAGCATCACGATTCAGAAATGGGTCTTCATTATCGCTGTTATTTTGGATGTCCTCTTCATCTCTTGGTATTACACCTACTGTCTCAGCCATTTATTGCATGAGCTACAGAAACTTTCTGTGGACAAAGTGGAAGCAAGAGGATTTCATTTCCACATACACACACAGAGAAGACCAGTGCAGAGTGACATTTGAAGAAAGAACCTCTCTTTATATTTAAGCAATGGACCTATTACATTTCTAATAAAGCACAACCCTTGGGTCACTTCAGGCCATTTCTTGTGATTTGCATTAGATGTTCTTCGAGACACAACATTAATCCAATAATAATTAAAATGATATACTGTACTATTAACATTCTCAAATCTTTAAAGGCAAGTGATCTATCCCTGCAGCACTGGCTGTGCTGACTAATTAAACAGAATACAGTTGTAAATGGGCATTGTAAGCACTTCTCCCGTTTAAGAACACAGCTGTAACAAGTGTAGTTTGTAGAGACGGGTAAGTTATCAGGATTGATCAGCTTTAAAGGGAGGTGGATGTACCACAAACAGCAGGTTGCATTTAAATGCCCTCTCCAAGATTAATCTGTTTGCTAGCAGTTTGCTTACAAGGTTGCTTCTCCCCCTCCTATTAATTCTAACAGTAAAGCTATATTAGCACCACACTAGCCATAGACAGGAAAAAGAAACCAAACACTTACCGAGGTTACTGGGGGAAAAGAAAAGAGTTACAGTGCACTGTGTCTGTGTATCATGTTTTCCTGAATGTGAGTCAGCACAATCTGGAACAGAAACATCACGGTGCCAGAGCAGGAGCAGCAACAGCATTATGCTGTTCCACCCAGCAACAACACAGTCAGTCCCAATCACAGAGGAGTGCAAGGCTGGTTTCTCCCCCACCCCCCTGCCACCCCCAAAATGGATATTCCTCCCTGGCATCCAGATTTTATGTCATCTTTGAGCACCAAAATGAAAATCAGGGTTGGATAATATTTCTTTTCCCACCTCAAAAACAAACATACCTGATTCACTTATTCTACAGGGGGACAATACCTACAGCCCTTCCCATCCGGCCAGTCAGCCAGGAGGTAACCCAGCACCAAAAAGAGGGTGAAGCATTCTTGACTCCAATGTACACATTTTCCTTCAGAGAAAATAAGCTTAGATAAACTTCAGATGTATGAACAAGTTAAACCCAAAAATGAAGGAAGCATTCAGCACCAACTGAATGTGAAACATAAAGGCAGATAGAGGCTGTAGATTTAAGTGTTTAATGTACACACTTGTTTAATTATGCTGGCCTAAACTTTAAGCTCTACATCCAACTCAGGTATCCCATAGAACAATAAACTTTATCTGCACCTTTGATGTTCAGAAGAGCTACCTTCAGCATCCTCTCTCGCTTGTGATGCCAAGAATAAAATTCACAAATCATCTATCTGCATCTACTTCAGTCAATTTACCATAGGGCTTCAGTTGCCCCAAGACCTTTTCTACTATGTTCTACTAATATAAATAGAAGTAAGAACCAATCCAAAATACTACCTAGAATCTCCCTGGAGGTGGAAAAGAATGAAGGTAGATCCTTATCTCCACTTCTGCATGTGCTGCAATACAGATAATAATTTCTTATGTTGCATCTGTACTGATTATCCTTTTTTCTGATGAATCTGTTAGGATATACTTCCAAACTTGAACATACAAAGGCCAGTTAATGTAAATTCAGATTTGTACTCTGAGGTCCAACTTGAATGCATTTTTTGGAGCAAGAGATATTTTGCACTGAATTGGTAAAATAAACCAAACCTGTTGTGTTTATGTGTCAGATCATGCTGCAGATCATATAATTAATACTAGAAAGAGATTAATATCCAGTGAGTTGACAAAACTCTGCAAGTTTTTATCTTGGGGTTTCCCATTTATCTGAATCACAAGTTACAGTCATTGAAGAGTATGGAATTCAGATAACAGGGATTCAGATAACAGGGATTTTATTCTATTACACACTGGAAACGTTCGTCTTAATACAGCATTATGTAAAGAGTCTTCTAGTTTCAGCTGCTCTCCTCCCCAAAGCACTTCAGGCACATCTTCCCACTACAGATAGGACAGGGGCTGGGTGCTAGGCAGCACAAAGTCTCCAGCTGTGTCAGTACTTTTATATCAGCAATAGTATTCTGTTCCTCACTTATACCTTTGTAGCAATCTGCTGCAAAATATCTATTTTCTAATAGTCTAACAGGGCATGAAGAGTTTTGGGTTTGGGTTTTTTGTGGGTTGTTTTCTTGCTTGGTTTTGTTTGTTTTGTTTTTTTTCAAATCTCTTTGCAGCTTTGATTTTTTCAGCAAAACTTTACAGTCGCTGTCATTTGAAGGGATGGGGAGGGGGGCAAAAAGAGTAATTTTGCACACAAAATGAGTTTAATCAGAAATAATATTACATGTTTTATAGGTGTGGATCTGGATAGAATAAATAGCATCTGATACAATGAGCTAAACAATAAAACTACAATCAAAACTCATTGAGCTAGATGGCTTTTCATAGAATATTACGACTTCAGCTGTAATCTATGAAGTTTAATAGCAAAAAATATTCAGTCCATTGGACTTAGAGGTTCAGCAAAATAGAAATACTGTAAAAGATACATATTTATTATTGCTGAAATGCAAGTGGCATTTATGGCTAGGGCTGCATGCATGTTTCTGTTATTATCCTCCCTTCTGTTGTTCAAAGTTTCCTAAAACCTCACCTAGAGCATCAGATGGAAATTTTCTAGATTCAGTTTCTGCCTGAAGGTGAATATATACTGAACACTTCAGCCAAAAAGATTGAGACGCTCAAGCACAAGAACAGTCTTACAGCTGGGGAGACTTACGGAAACCTTTCAGGAGAAAGGCCTGTTGCGTAACTGACAGCCAGGGAACAAGACCACAGCACCTTTCAAATGGAAACATGTAAATTCTTGTTCTGAGATGATACAACTATCCGACCCTTCTTTTCCCCCCAAGACTGTTACCTCGACAAAGTGACTCCTACAGTTTAGCTCCCTTTTATTTGCAATTCAGCAGTTTAATAAAGAGACCTGAAATGACCTTATGATAGTTTCTTCTGTGAGATGCATGCTGTGCCATTTCCCTGATGAAGAAACACTTTGATAAGAGTTTCTGTCCCCCTGAGAACCTGTTGCAGGTGAACTCTGTTCAATGCCTCTTGCTCACTCCTGGACTTGTTCTTCTATTTGTGGGAGCCTTTCCAGGTAGAAGCTGCTTCAGATTTCATGATGAATACATCTGTCAGACCAACACACTGAGAATTTCAGGTAGGTAAAATGAAAGCAAGGACACTTCCAGCTGAGGTTCATTGCATCACAGGTCAATGTGACTGCAGCAGTTTCTAGGTGTAGACCCCAGGGAGCCATCTTCAAGCTGTCAGGTTTGCATGCCCCCGCAAGGTCTGTGCCAGCAGAGGTTTTAAACCATCACATTCCTTCAAATATTAGCTACAAGAGGTACTTGGCAACCTACAGGCTCGTATCTGTAAGAATGTGCTGAAATACTCTGTGCTTGCAGGCTTATGGAATGAGGGCTTAGCTATCACGGTTGTGTCTCGCATGGTAGCAGGAAAGAAATGGTCATGGGGGAGTCCCTGCAGATAGTTATGACAACTATTTCTCCCTTCTCTTCCAATTATAATGCCATTCTTGAGCATGGACAGATGTGAGGACAGGAAGGTGCTTGGTCCTGTTTTTTTTATTAAGTACAAATGTTTTACTGAAGTTCAAAGCATAACAGCCCAACACATTTACAAACAGCGTCAGAAGGTGATAAGCATTGGCAAAGATATGCCATTATAAGACCATGGCCTGGGAAGCTATGTTGTTTTGTATTTGAGTTTGGGGAGTACTTCTAACAAAGTAGTAAAAAATATCCTATTACACAGTAGTGTAATTCCATATTTTATATTAATTGCTCTTAAAAATCAAAAGACATATTCTGTCTGTTAATGTACACACTCACATGGCCTCCTATGAAATCAATGAGATCCACATGTGTGCATCTGAGGCCTAAATTTTTCCCCAAAGATTCTTTAAAATCTTTTTACAGCCTAGTAAGTCATAGAATAAAGTCGTATGTTTCCTTTCTTCTGCCTCCATACCCAAAACAGACACAAGTTATTACAGGCTGCTCTGCATTATGCTGGATGGTAAAGGTACCCTGAGGGGCCACTGGCCAGCCAGGGATTGCCATCGTTCTGTTCTCACACTCGTGCACACCTAGACATTTCTGCAATCCTTTTACACCAGCACAGAAATAAGAAATGGAGCCCAGCTCCATGTGCAGCCCACTGATGATATCAAGAAGTGCTCCAGGTATTTCAGTGGCAGGGAAAAGTGCAACAGGACATCTCAATGGCTTTCAGACCGAGGGTAATTAGGAACATGTACAGAGCTGCAGCACAATCATGTGTGCAGATAACCTGGAAGCTTTTAAGAGAAAGCAGAGTGGATATGTGATTTTACCAGTGGGGAAAGGTTCAATGGCTTCAAACATGAAAATCCAGGGATTCCAGCAGACCATCTTTATATTAAGGGTAAAAAATTTTGAAAAAGTCTGCTATAACCAGCAAAAATTAGCAGGCTTGCTGCCAGTTTCAACAGAACGGCCTGTCAGAGGTGCAAATCTCTGAAGAAGTAGCACAGACTGTACTCAGACTAAGGTTGAGTTTGCAGGCTTCAAAATCTCAAAACTGCAGGTACCAAAGCAACCCAACACTAGGAAAAGCTTGATGACAGCTCTCACTGCAATATTTCAGCAACTCTACCCCTAACCCTGCTTGGGCTTAAATATTCCCAGGGACACAAAATGAAAAATATATTTGTATGGCTTTATAAGACATTTTAAGAGTGGAATGTTTTGATTTTTCCTCAAGGCAGCAGCTGTTCTCCCTACCATCTATGTGGAAAACATTAGCCTATGATTTGAATCACCTTTCACTGAGTCAAAGAATAATGACATCGTTGCCTAAACCAGTTTATAGTCAAGTCCACATTCCTGCCACCCAATCCACAGAGCCGTGTTTTTATGCTGAAACAGCCACAAAGAACTTTCTAAAAATCTTGTTGGGAACTCAGGGACCTACTTAAGTAGATAGCACAGTAAGCAATTAAGATTGGCACAGAGGCCAGGGTGGAAATGGACAACCCACGGGTACACCTAGCTGTGCTTTTGTTTGATTTTCTCCCATCTGGGCAGACTGATCTCTATTGGGCAGAACCAACTGGCATCAAATGGTCTGGCACATCTAAATGTGGAGCAAACTCTTTGCATTTGTAGAGCGGGTTAAGAATGCCTTGCAATTGACAAATAAAGGAGGAAGGCTTGCATGACAAGGGCATCTGCAGCATATGCTCTACAAACTAGAGGGGGGGCAAATAGAAATCTTTATGGTGACAAAAAGCCTTGAGAACTGCCCTTTTACCCCATTTACTGTATCTTCTTCTAATGGAGAATACACTTGTTTATAACTCATTACAATTGTACTGAAAAGGAAAATCTGATTATACACTGACAAACTGACGGATAGCAAAATGTAGCTTCCCTTTGGTGTTCAGAAAATTCTAAAATATCAAAGGTTTGATTATTTTTTCCCCTAATGAAGAAAAAATTGTGTTTCATTGTGGCAAAATTAAAGGTGACCTTCAATGTGATGTTCCTGCCTATATTTTTTTAATCTTAATTTTGCAGGATGCCTATCATTTTGTTCATCAAAAAAAAATGTGGAAGGGGGAGAGAAAAAAATGCAAAAGAATTTAAAGTAGGAAGATCAGGTAACGTGAGATGCTGTTACAATCTGCCTATGGAGAACAGACTAAAAAATCCTTCCTGCAGAAAGGACGATACTTGAAATATATTTGAATAACCTCCAGTATTAAAAGATTTAAAAGTATTGCTCATATATTGCAAGAACTCCATGCCTGGCAGGTAAATACTGAATTACCCAACCCCGCTGTTAGATTTCAGATGTGAAAATGAGTATGTAGACAATTCACGTGTCTAGTTACAATTCACATCCGGTATGCATTGAGAGAAAAGTCCTTTCTACTAAGGAATATGTAAACAGACTATGTAATTTTTGATAATTAATGCTTGTGTTTGCTTTCATTTTGACACTTGATCATAACTGACAAACCAGTGGCTAGGAAAGAAAACTTTAAGCTGCAAGAATAATAAACAGATCACTGAGAGAGAGGGGGTGGGGGGTGGGGAACCAAACAAAAACCCATACATGGGAAAAAAAACTTCAGGAAGTGGGAGTAAGCCACAAATAGATAGACAAGTAATTGTTTGGTGTTTCATCACAGCTTTAAATGAACTCACAGACCTTTCCAGAAGCCAAGTGCATTTTTTTTTAAAGTAACAACATTAAATGCTTTAAAAAGGGTTTAAAAATGCATTTTCTGCCTTAGCTGTTTAAACCAGAATGCTATAAGGTGAGAATATTAAGAGAATTACATTTAATATAAAAACTTCTGTTAAGAAACAGTTTCAGAACAAGTAGATTAAAAAAATATAAATAAAAATGTATGTATTGATGCTGTTTGAGCCTAACCATTTCTATGAATCCTGAATTGACTCATGAGGAGCTTAACTCTACAGTTCAGTATCAAGCACTGAAAGACTGCCTCTAAAAACATCTTCTCAAACATTCTGCTTTCTCATTCAATAAGTCTTGGTGCACAGCCCACTGTGATGTCACCTACCTACCAAACCTTGCACAGGGCCCAAAGCAATCCAGCTTTACTCGTAGTGTCTACATTGGCTCACCTGCCATATGTGTTGTCCACACAACCTTCCCCAGACTCACCTGAGCTGAGAAGGTGGTCAGGCTTCCTCACTCCTTAACGCCTTTGAAGCTGTTAATGTGGCTGAGATGGATGAGAACAAGTAGGACACAAGTCTGTCAGCAGAAAACGTGATCTCAGCAGTATGTAGTGTAATTGATCTAAATCTCAGCTACAGCAGTTAACAGACTCCAACAGGGAGGGAAGGTATATGGACCACAGGGTTTGTTGTACTTGATGGTATTCTTACTATGCAACGTAGGCATTGCTCAGCAACAGGGATTTTTGCAGCCTGCTGCCAGTGGTTAGCACAGATAATTCTTTCACACCAGCAGTTTCATTTTTACATCCAGAGGCTCTTTGCTGAGTGTCTGTCAAAGTCCAATTCATTACCTGCAGAATTATCAGCTAAAACCCTATCACTTTCCTCTAAGTAAAATTTTTAAGAGATCAGACAGCAACAGAGAAAAGATAGCCATACACAATTAATGAAAGATAAGCCTCCAAATGTTTGGAAGTTTATTTTACAGATGTGTATCTACAGATACTTATTTCTTAAAGGAAGAAGAGATACAGAGTCCAACTTTCACTTGATTGAATAGAGGACAGCCTAAGAAAGAAGAATCTGAGATAGCAATTCAACTGAAGTCTCAGGCTGAAAAGAAGAAATAATGCATCCTTCCCAGAAACCGCAAGCATAGTTATGTTCTGGATGTCAAAATTAGGTAATGCTTCCTTGTATCACTTAAGTTCCCTGTAGCTCTGCCTGCTTGAACCCCTTTGAACCTGCCTGAGCCCCAGGCAAAGGTCTTGCTAGAACCCCATTGGCACATATAGTCCCAAATCCTCCTTGTACCCAGAAGGCACTAGCAAGCTGTTATTAACTCCAGTGACACCAGTCCACAATTTTATCCTGTCATGCTTACAGTGCCTCCTTGAGATCTACCTGAAGAGCATTAAAAGAACACAGAGCAACTATCAGCGTATTATTTGCCACCTTGCAAGATTTATCCCCATTCTTTCTAAAACTTTCACCAACGCACCACCAGCACCACCTTACTGACTCCTGAAGAGATCCCAACGCTTAGTGGAGGTACTGTACTAATTAAGATTTTGAGAGCAGTAAGCAAAACCATCTTGTTTGACCTCACACTTGGCAAATTATTCACAGTTCCCTTCACAAGATTGTCTTGATAACAACCATTGCCAGTAGGGATCTGAGACAGTGAGTGCAGCAAACAAACAAACAAATAAATAAATAAATGTCTACATGTGTGAACTGCATTCCTTAGGCAAAAATAATGATGTGAAGGATCTGCTGCTCTCTTATGTATGGCAGTTGTACACACAACAATGTGCAAGAAGCCTTCCAGAGACTTCTGTCATCACTTGGGTAAGCGATAATTCAAATTGCCAGCCTACAGATTTCAGGCACTTGCGTTACTCCCAAGGTTGCTGTTTTGTCATTCTAAAAGGGCGGCACACCTCTGCAGCTTCTTTCAGTATAGGTTAAGGGAATGAGCGTGTATCACATATGCCAGAAGGAGGTGGAATTGGCAAATTAAGGCAATCCAAAACTCTGAGACTAGGGAAAAATAAATCCGTGCAGAAGGACACATAGTACACATATGAACAACACCCACACAGACTATCTGAGGCCTTGCTTTCTTGCTTGGAAGCACAAACTCCTTTCTGAACTCGGCTCATTTTTACCGACAAAGCCACCAAGCTCACTGGACAAAAGTACAAGTAATAAGAGAAGTACAGGGCACCTAACCTAGGGAATTTATCTCATTCTGAAGTGTTTTCAACACAGACAGGAGAAACTGCCACTTGGAACAGGCTTCCTTTAACTTCACTTTCAAGCAACACAACTTTCAGATAACTAAGTCCACCTTAACCATGAGACACATATTACTGAGAGCATCTGAAAGCTCAGCCTTAACACTGTTAGGAGCAGGAACTCTTGGTGGAGAGGGTGATCCTTGAACTGGTATAGCGAAATAGCTTCCAGCAGCCAGGGTTTTAGGGATTTCCTGTGTTTGATGCTGCATCTAGATAGCTGCATTTAGCAGTCATTGATAGAATTTGCCTAATTCCCTTCTGAAGCCACTTACGCCTTTTGGCTTCTATAACATCCTATGGCAATGAATTCTGCAATCTAATTTTATGTTGCGTGAATAGCATTACTAACAGAGTAAGCCACACCTTTCCAGGGATTCAGTAAAATGCTGACACCATCTTAGTTTTGTCTTGTTTAATCTCATGAATCATAAGCAATACAACAAAGATTTCTACACCTGTCTGCTTTTTTCCCCCAATATTAAAAAGCTCTTTTAAAGCAATGGCCATTAACAGGCAAATGACCTAGCACGCTTTTGAGCAGAAATGTGTATTTCTCACATAGCTCATGCTACTATAAACCTAGAGCTGGATGAGGCTACTCAGCAAAGGTGTCAAAAAATGAGGAATATTATTTGCAGAAAGAAATGTGAGGCTGGGAGGGGACAGGGAATCTTCTTAGTCTGGGAACAGCCCAAGTAGGAAGCAGTGGAGTCTCCCTGGAAGAGAAAAGCTAGGAAAAACCAGCAGGAGTTTTAGAGGCAGGGTGAATAAGAAAAAGAGACTGGGAGAAGGTAAAAAGATGACTTTAGATTTCCACAAGAATTAAATTGGAGAAAGGGAGCAGGAGGAACAATGGAGAGGCAGGTTAAAGGATTGTATTCCTGTCATCGCTAGCAGAGAGCAAGTAGGAAATGAGACCTGGACTGCCTCTCTCGCAAGTCTGCTGCCCTAGGCAACTGTTTACTTTGCTTTTGCCCAAGCCAGCGTGAGATGTTATAAAATGAATTTCCAAAATGCTCTGAGTCACCAGAACATGGATGAGATCTGTGGATTCAAGCCACCTTTCAAGATTATGAATCTCTTCTGAATATCCATTATGCCAACAATATATAACAAAATCACTGCTGTAATGTGATGCCCATGTCAACTTTAAGGATGCAGTCTCTGCTCAGATGGCATCAGCAGAGGGACACGTCAGCATGGTGGATTACCAGAGCAAATGCTCTAGCATGCAAAGTGATGCAATGTGTTTTGACAACAATTGTTCCCTTATGTTTGTTTCTGTGTCAGGTTTGACTATCTGCTAGGACAATGCTCAGGCTCCTTTGCATTGTTTTGCAGAAGCTGATTATGTGATCAAATGCTTGAAGCACATAAAATCACTTCCAAGATTCAATGAGATAGACTTACCAGAAAAGTCAGTAGGTGTTTGAGATCATTGACACTAACAGCTAGATCTGTATTTTTCAAAAGAATATGTGCTTTGTTTTGGATTTGGGTTTTTTTCTTGGTAGTGGTTGTTGATTTTTTTTCTAATCCACTATCATATAAACTGCCTAGAAATTCAGCCTTAGCATAACGTTCACATCAAATGAAATTCATCCATTAAGAAAGAACACACAGAGGATCCTCCCTGAAGTGGAAAAAACAGTCTTTGTATAGAGCAGATTAGATACCCTGTGAGCCTTTTTACCCTATGCACATGCCTAGAACACAGCAGACTCCAATGACATAGTAGATCCTTGTACAACTCGGAGGCTCAGTACTGAACTATATCTCTTAGCAGCCCTTTCCCCATCTGTGACACTAAAGTTTTTGCAGTAAAGCCACAGGCCTCTATAGATATGTTGCATATGTGGATAGCTGTAGAAGAAACAGGAAGGGTTACCTGCTTTCATCGCTTTTGTATTGTATTTCCAGCCTACCCTGAAGCACCACACAGTCTCCAAAGTGAGGAAGCATCATTCACATTCAAGAGACAAGGGCAGAAGGCTAAATGACTGTAGCACTTGCCCAAACGTCATGATCTCATACAGAGGCTTCACTCTGCTCCCAGTGTGGGTCTAGCCAGGCACCAGCATCTCACTATAGAGCTTTGCAAGAGCTTCAGGCCCTCAGAGGTATTTAGGCAATGAAACCAATGAGAAGTTGTACCGATAGACTTTCAGAAATCTGTCTTTAATTTCATCATCCCATAAATCTCTTTAATGGAGACATCCTTCATCTTTTCTGCTTCACAAGCCAGTTGTGAAGCTTAATTGCACGATGATTATGAAGTCCAGTAAATACAACATATATTAAGATCAGTTAATGAGATTTCTGTCACAAGGAGACTCTATCTTCTGTGAAATATTACTCAGATGTTGAAAAAAGAATATGTTTTTAAAAGAAAAAGACAGACATATTCAATATAAAACAAATCCAGCTTGATTACTTCCTTAAATAATGTTATAAAACTCAGTGATATTTATTAACATGGCACGGAAAATAGCATAGACTTTCCTGACCAGTGTGGAATACCATCTGCTCATCCATGTGTCAGTTGTTATGTGCCATGTCGGGCCATGACTGGGACCCTAGACCAACAAGAGACTCCAGAACCACAAGGGACCTACTTCCCAAGGGATCTAGTTCTTAAATACCTCCAAAGACCTCACGTGAGGTCCCATTCCACCAAGTACCATGTAAATCCACCACAAAAAGATGGACTCAGTTTCAAATCGTGTATACTCAGTAATGCAGTCTTACCTTACCACTGGGCCCCACGTATAAAAAAAGGTGCACATAGCATCACTGCAACTGGAATGTATTCAGCCAGTTCAGATTCCTCACACTGCTTCAACCATTTGTCCGTAGTCTTTACATGACCAAAGCACCTTGTGTCGCCAGAAAAGAAGAAAGAAAGGAAGGAAAATAAAAAAAGAGGTGTCAAAGTTTATGCAGTATTAACTATGTAATGGCTGAAGTGGGTACAGTGCAAAGACAAGTACTTTCCAAACAGATATTCACATACTGACCAATTAATTAGTTTCATAGCATGGTGGACCTTGGTTAGATGACTATGTGCACACGTAAGAGTGTAGTGCTGCTTGCATATTCAGTGCTTTCTCAAGCAGCAGTAAAGCATATAGCCTAACAAGGGCAGAAGGACTCAAAGGGGGAAGGAGTGATTCCTGAAAAAGACAACTCTTTAGCATGCATGCTTCCCAGACACGGCAAACATCCTTCCTACCTATGCTGTATCCGGGCAAATATTTCCTGTCAACAATTATGGTATGGAATTCATAAAGACTTTTGCAGAGCTCAGGCAGGAGTGATTTTCAGCACATGAAGCCCGTTACAACAAGTTCTATTAATATTCACCAAAGGAAAACCTGTTTGTTGACCTAAAGTGCAACTGCTTCCTATTCTCTTCTTGTGAAATTATTTAAGTCCTGTGGGACAACTGTACTGAGCTTTTGACGCAAATATTAAAATTCTATTTAGATGTACAATGTTTTAATGCAAATTTTTACCATAAAACCAAATGCTCCATTCAGTTAAATTAATAGAATTACAAAAAGATGTAATGATAGCAATTAAGTCTTGAAAATGCAAATTTTATAGTCAAGGACAATTACTTCATTTATAGTATACTGGAATGATGCCAGATGAAGGTAATTTAGATCCCCCTAGCTCACAGTTATATCATGAAGGATATCTTAATTTCATTAGTACAACAAAGATGGGTGAGAAGTTAGAGAATGCAAAAAAAAAAAAAAAGATGGGAGAAAAAATTTGACCTTTCTCATTTCATTGCAGCTAGAATACATAGATCTTACTAAAGTATCAGTAATATTTCTTTCTACTCCCATCTCTGAAAAAATGCTTTTTTTTTATTAGCAGCGATGGAACATTAGTATGTAAAAGGTCAGCCTCATTCAGATACTTAGAGCCAACGTGCCCATGCCACAACAGTTATGGACCTCCCATTATTTCAGTTTTAAGGATGCATACAGTGTTAGCTCATGGCTTAAAAGGTCTCAAGCCACAGCCTCAGGGCCACAGAATTCTGTCCACAATAGGACTTAAAACATTCTTGAAAAATTCTGCTCACTCTTACAAAAGTACTCCTGCCTTCCCAAACAGACAAGTCAAACATCATTAGCTTTTCATTAGCATAGCAAAGAGTGATCAAGTAGATGCAGAATAGAGTAACTCTACTGCATCTCCTGGCCTGCTTTGCAGGAAGGAGGGGAAAAAAAACCCCATATTTTTTTTTTAATACTGTTTCATGCAGATTCTTTAGCACATTACCAAGTTCAAATAGGAGTCTGAGACTCCAGAGGTTCTTCTTTCTTTCCTCACTGCCCTTAAAGCTACTCCTAACCCAAACAAGCATCCAGGGAAAGGCATATTAAATATAGAGCAGTATGCAGTTTAAATAAAAAGTTCTTACATCTACCATTTTTGCTTCATGACCTGCTGCAGCCACTGCAGAGAAACCCAAGCCCAAGAGGGATGAACTCACAGAAGAGCTGTATCCTAAATTATCCTAGTCATACCAAATCCTCTTCCCAAAGCCTAACACATGATCCTACCAGGCCACGCCAGACCCCACCAGACCCTGCCAGGCCACACCAGGCCCCGCCAGGCCCCGTCAGGCTGTGCCAGGCCATGCCAGGCCCAGCCAGACCCTGCCAGGCCTCGCCAGCTCACAGCAAAGCAACTCGCGCACTTCAGGAGTATAGGGGGTTTTAGCCTTCATCTCATTGTTGCCGTCGTGTAATGTCTTTAAAGGGCAACATGCATAAGTTAAAGCCTTTCTGGGAGAGGAGCATGAACAAGTGAAAATGTTTCATTAATCTAACCTATAAGTTAATTAAATTTGTTCTTCAGTGATTTAGTTAAAGGTATTGTTTACCACAAAAATGGGCTTCTTAGAAATAAAAGGACATCTACGACCTGCGTTTAGTTAATTATTGGCCTGATGGCTATTTTAAGGAAACAAGCCTATTCTGATGGAAAAAGCTGCCTCACTAGGGCTTGTGCTTTTCCTCCTTATTCCTGAATTAAAATACAGCTGAGCACACATGGAGACACGCTGGCTTTGCTTCCTTAGAGATGATCTTGTGAAAATAGGAACAGGCCCAGTGCTTTTGCCCTCCCACTACTTGACAGTAGCACTGTCCCTGGTCTGCACTGATCTCACAAGTGAAAGTCTGACCATGCTGAATTGTGCCAGAGAAACACCACTGACTTCAATGGCAGGATTTCACCCCATATTTCTTCAAGTCACGGATGCTATCAGTCACCCCTGCTGCTTGAAACCAATGGATGATATTCTGTCTCATGGAAAAGTCATCGGCTCCCTGTGGAGTTCAGATTTCCTTCAGTGAATTCTGCCTTCTACCACCTAAGAAAAAAATTAGACCTTGTACCAATATTGACTTTATCCCACACTTCTGATTGTTATACCCCTATTAGACCTGACAAGGTAATATAAGCTTGTTATTTCTATTTATTTATTTATTTATTTATATGGACTGATGTAACGTTCTAAACTCTCAGAAAGTCTTTGTGGATGTTGTTTGGAGATTTGGCTTAATAAGGAGTGCTTGAGTGAATTAAGATTGGATATGTTTGTGCTATATTGTACAATACAGCTTAAACTTCCATGTCATTTTATTGAAAAGCATAGATTTAACAAGCTAATAGTTTGTGAATCTGTTGAGTCTCAGCCGTTGCAGGAAGAAATGTTTTGTCCAGGCTATTCCCAGTATGTCTCAGTTGTAAAAAAACAGGCTGTGATCGTAATAGGATATTGATTAGTCTGGATCCCATACAGAGCAGAACTTGATTCTTTGGTGGACCACTAAAGGTCATATTGCTTGATTGCTCCATGGCTTCTAAAATACAAGAAATATTGAACCAAAACTACTTTCAATTATATTCGTGTTATCTGAGGCCTGGGAATGTAACTGAGGGCAGCATTTGGCCCATTCTGTTAAAGAAATGGGCTGATTCTCAGCATTTCATTTTGTCATTAGCAGAGCTGAACATCAGCCCTGTCTACTCTAGTTGATGTCCTGAGCTAAGCTTAATTCGCAGGTAAGCAGGTGCAAATCTGTTTGATTTCACGGACTTAGGTTTGGATGGATCAGGCATACAGTGATTTGTGCATAGTGTTACCTTAAAATTACATTGTGTTTAGGACTAGTTTTGGTTTACAACTTCATATGCATTTTTGCAGAACAGTATTTACAGCTGTATTATGATCTCCAAATTCTTCACTTGACCTGAGTGTCGCAATGCTCTTAGGTCAGTAATAAGCTAACAACTTGCTGTTAAATAAGATTTAATCAAAGCATGATGCTCTAGTTAGTGGAATTATTTACCTTTTTGGACTAACAAAGATCCAGGTCAAAAATTATATAATGATGTCAAAAGATATTGTGGAAAATCCTACAGATCTAACTCTTCCTTTTATTACACTGAAACCACTGAGATTGTAAGCACAGAAATAGGCTTCTGGGAAATGTTATACGTGAAGGAAAAATTTGTCCTAGTCTATCTCCTTTCACAAAATTCAGTTTTCTATTCAGAACTCCAACAGAATAAATTCTGTTTGTGCTCACCCAGACAATTCAAGACAACTGTGGAGAAGAATTATAACAAGTCAATTACTTCCTTGATTCTATCAGAAATGTAAGTTAGATTTAGCTTGATCCTAAATTCTACTAAATCCTAAAATGCAGTAGAGAAATACAGGAGTCATACATTAGTTTTAGTCAGTTCTGTTCCTACTTGTTCTGTCACTTGGTAAGTTTGAAAGCAACTTCTCTAGTGCATATTTATTCCAAATTAATAGAGCAATTCTGAAAAAAAAATCCTTTTCTTTTTTATGCATTTATGGCATTATTTATTTATTTATTTCTATTTCTAGTCCATAGTGCAATGCTTCTTATGGAGTGCAATCCCCTTTTTTGCTCCAGACCTATATCTGCTTTGAAAACTGTATGGATGGGATTATTTATTTTCTGTTTTCTGGTGTTTTCCTTCTCACTTTATGAATACTCCAAAATGAGACAAATTATTTCTTATCATTTTCCATTTTTCCAACTTTCAGAATGCTGGAGTGGGTTTCTTTTGAGATGTGATTTAAATAGAATTTGAGGACTTGCATTTAAAAGTCCGTATTCTCAGAAGCTGCCTGTGATTTCTGGAGACTCAGCAGTTTGTGTGTCCAGTTTAGACAACTACTTGATTTTTAAATATTCAGCACATTTGCAAAGCCTGTTGAAGCACAAAAAAGGCTTTCAGTGTTCTTTAGGCTTATTCTCTTGATTAATTCCATACTGAGGTATTTTGGTAAACTCTTTTAAAAACTCTTTCTTTCAATGAATTCCACAGTCCTGTGTAGAAAGACAGTGGGAAGACTGGGTTAAGACCAAGCTTTAAGTTTTCCTGATTCTTTCACAACTTCTTGTCTATTGGCGAGTTCTCAGCAACTACTGGCATCTGTAAAATTCAAACAACAGTGGAAACTGTTCGTAATATTCTGTCCAGTTAATGGAAGGCCATCTAAAATCTTGGAGTGGTTTTAAATATGAAGAATGACTTGCTTAGATATTTTACTTTTATAAATATATTTGCCTTTTTTTACTTTGTGAAAAGGATGTATTATAAAAAGGAAGTTTGCAAGACAGAAAAAATAGGCATCAAAATCCAAAAAAGAAGGAAAAGCATAGAGAGCAATCTTTTCAAAAGCAGATTGCAGATCCACGGACACTGTCTTGTTCACAGTAACACATCAAGTAATTTGGTAAAAGAGAGCTTTCAGCTTGTTCATTTAAAATGTTCTAATAAAACATTTAGCTCATAAAATTACAGTACCATGTAAGGGCTTTCATATGCTTTCCAATATAGCTTCTGACTGGAAGTATTAGCTGATGCAGCAGGATAAATAAAGAAATGTCTAGATTGCTATGGTTCCCAAAGGTCATTTTTATGAAAAGATCAGGAAATATGTTTCATTGAAATTAAAAATAAAACCATATCAAGTTTAATAACATTGTTACTATAATGACATAAAATTCAGTGAGATGGTGTACTGTTTAATATTTGACTTTCAAGTTTCCACAGTGAAATTGAGATGTGTGGAGGCATTTAAACTTTTTAAACTGAATTTGCTTTCAATTTTATTGCTGTTTCATTACCCACTTCCCTGTTTTTCCCCTGCTATAACACTGCTTGTTTCTTAGTTGGACCTGATGCTTTCAGTAAAGTACAATAAAAATTCCTGGAGGAATTAAGTCTTCTCAGGAAGACTTAATGTGAATAGGCATCCCAGATGCCCAAAACCTTTCTACTCCGATTCATTTACTCCACCAAGATAGGACCCCAGCAGTGTTTCAGGGCATGGCAAGGAGGGCACTGCAACAACACAGCTGCCTTCTGGGTTTTCTCAGTGATAGCATCATCTGAGATAGTTCAATATCAGAAACTGTATTAACTCTCAGCCATTCTGGGAAAGGGAGAGTGTGTGGCTGGCACAATGCTACGGCTCTCAGGTCTGTGTTCACATAAACAACTGTAAAGATGACTGAATCCAGCATCTACAGCCTTTTGTTGGGCATAGTGCTGAGTAGTAGGATCAGAGCACTGAAAAGTTTAGAGCTTGGCGCAGCTCTGCAACATTTGGATTTTCAGATAAATAAACCTCTGTCTCCATCCCTGGGACAGAAGTGAGTGAATACACGCAAATAACATGTAACATTTTGAGATCAAATGCTTTTTTTTAAATGCAAGCTTGGTTTAGCACATTTCCCCAGGACAGATTTTACCAGGATAGGTTAGGTGTTGTTTGGATTCAGTGTAGAAAACAGATAACTGTAAGTGTTCTTGCATCATGTACTTGACGTTCCTGATAATGCTAAAGTCTGCATTTGTGAGCTGCAGGAGTTACTTGAAATGTTTCAGCAACTGTAAAATCCTGCATAGCAAAGTAATGGTGTATTTGAGACAGTCTTTGAAGGCCTGTCTGTAAATGGCTATATGAATTATATACTGACCTCTGTTCTGGAGGGTTTATCTCCCGCCCTCCCACTTAGCCACCTTTTGACAGTAAACATGAGAGCACCTATATACATGTGTGTGAAAGAGCAAAAAGTGAACACAGCAGTTGCTTGTTTACTTACGATCCCATCTAGAAAGCAGGTGACAATTGTCAGCAGAGGCTCTGCATTATTTACCAAAGGCCATCTGCCAGGTGGGTTTCAGCACACCACACGGGACTGGGGCATCCCTTCTGCTGCTCAGCACTGGCATCCCTCCTTTCTCTTCATCCCTCCATAATGTTCCTTCAGGACTCACTTCACACGGGCCAGGCATCCCTTCGTACCTTGAAAAGATACAGAGATGCTGTTGTTAATTACTGTAATGCTGAGCTTTCAGGAAAGGTTACTCAGTTAAGGGACCCAGGGGGTCTCTGCAAAGGACATTTCAGAGATGAGAAAACAGAGGCAGAAAAGCTGCTGTCTCAGCATAACTTCACAGAGCCTTGGTCGCGGATGGCATAGAGCTACGTATTCTGGTGGTTTGGCCTCAGGCTTTCTCCATCATCTTTGGTCACCAGCAGATGATGCAAAGACTGAGGATTTAGGCTTCCTTTATTTATTGTCTTTGTTCATCTTTTGACCAGACTGGCTGGGATGAGTGCTTACTGTGTGGGCACAGTTTGGTCAGTTATACCTATTGTGGTGCATAGTCTGATTAAAAAAAAAAGTCTTGTTAGCAAATATAGATACTGTGGATTTTATAAATACTACAAATGTGCTACTGCCATCTCGGATGCTAGTCATTAAGTGGGTAATGTGGTGTGCTACGAGGGCGTTCTGAAGGTACAGGTCCAAAATCTACCACTGTTCATGAACAATTTTAACTTTCTTTCATTTGTGCCTGCAGTTAGTATGTGAGCTCTGTGGATCCCTCATTATGAAAACTGGAACTGTGAGCTGTTTAGATGGACTTAGGTTTGTTCATGAAGGTGAACCTAAAGAAGTCTGACACAAAAAAATGAGGAAGAAGGATTGTGATTCTCCTTGCAGCTGGTTTTGTACAGAGATTAGCTGAATTTGAATGTTTGCTGACTCCTTTTTCTCTAAAGCCCTCATAGAAGGCAGAAAGGTTGATGCATCTACATGAGCTGGACCTGACTCTAAGCTGAAATGGACTTTAGGCAATGCTAAAACTGCCACTGGTCCCAAATCCCTAGCTGTGGGTCACTGTGAAACCTATGTATTTCTACATATTTGAATCAACACACGTATCCACTGAAATCTTCTCTCCATTAAAACAAATGAGAAAGCTTGTGGTTGTTCAAATGAAGTTGGAATTTCAGACACAGAATTGACTCAAGAATCATATGCTTTTAATAGATTCACCTAGCCCACATGCAAACATCTCTAATGGGGATGAAAATAAGAGTTTACTTCTTTATTTCAGGGTTTTTTTGCTTTCTTTGGATGTAAGTCAACCTTGTTCAAATGCAGTGCTTGAAAGGCATTTTGAAATCATGAATAAAAGACTCCGGTATTATTTCATGGAAAATCTATTCACACAAAAGATCAATGATTATTCTTTCTACAATTTGTTTGGGGTTTTTTTGAAGCATCCTGTGAACTTTAATAGCAAATTACGAGCCTGGCACAGAAGAGTATGGAAAGAGTTAAGAAATCTGTATAATGGATGGCATTATTCTTTCAACACTGTAAACTGAAATCCTGGTGTCTTTATGTTTTGCCACTAATTTCAGCAAACCAGAAGTTCATTCTGTCATGTGTTAGAGGCAGCTATCTATCACCCTCTTAAATTCTGCTCTTTCTTTTCTGTAGGCACATCTTACCCTATTAGTTAGGTATGTCCATAACTGGTGTGAAGTCAAAATTAACTGCTGTGGGGAAAGCCATATGTCTAGGGGCAAGGGGAAGGCATAATTTTTTGGTGAGGTCAAATGGAAGGGGCTGTGGCAAAGGGAGCATGTCTTGATGAAAGTTTGGGGATTGGTGTAGATTCAGCAGTTCAAACCAAATGCAGGGATTAGGGAGCTACAGAATTAATTATTCAGTTTTCAGGGAGAAAAATGGAGCTACTAAGTAGTTACATGAATGCACTATTTATTTGTCACAAGAAATTACCAGGTTTTGATACTACAGAACAAGGAGGGACTACACGACAATGTAATGGTTTTCTTAGCCTTGGTCTCTGTTTGGATGTAGTGTTCTCTGTTGTAACAGCCTGAAAACTACTGTGTCATGGAACAGCGGTGTCCCTGGAGCACAGAAAGATGAAGAATGGGCAAAGGACTAATAATAGGGTGTCCCAGTTATCCTCCCTTTCCTGTAGACCATCAGACTGTGGTGTGATGAGCCAGAAGGTGAAAAAAAGGCCAAGTCTCATGTTAGCAATGAGTCCTCTAGCTGTTAAAGGTACAAGTCATCATGGGTGAGGTCAAGTTTTTGTGGTGACTCAAAAGGATGATGTTGCTTGTGTCAGCAGAAGCTTAGCTATGGTCACAGCCACGCAGGTGTGGGCACCGCTTCTCTTAGTGAACCACCTGGAGACTAGACAGGTTGCCACACGTAGAGAAAGAGTTCCAGAAATCTGGGAAGCTGGATGCAGGTTGGGGTGTCAGCATGAAGACCATGACCCCTTCCAGTCCAAGGTTACAAGTGAAGGGGTAGCCGCAATATGCACTTGGCAGGGCCAGGCATGTCGTGGAAAAGCCTGGGCAGCACCAGGTCTTTTTTTTCCTAGTTCAAAGGCCTAACCAAGTCATTCTGGGCACCATCAGCGTGAGCAGGGAGAGCCCAACAAGTCGCTGCCCGCGCTCTGCTGCTCTGAACCACGGCTGCTTTTTGCTTACAGGCACTCTGTTGTTTCATGTTTTTATGACACCAGGGTACCCAGTCCTTGGCAGGTGCTCCTGGGAACAATTATAAAGCAAATAAAAACGTTCCAGCTTTCAAAACATCCGTGAGAACTCTTGGGGAGAACATACTGAAGTTTTGGGTTTTGGTGGGCTCTCACACAAGGTCTGAAAATTCAAAATGCTGAGAGAAATTTAGGTTTTGAGTCCCTGAAAATGAGTAATTTTAGAGCGGTCCTAGTGATTAAACCACTGGCAGCTATTTTCTCACAGCAACGGATGTGCCAGGTACCATGCCAAAGGCTCATTTATGGAGCTGCTCCACCATGGGCAGAAGCTCAGTGTTGCTGCAGTGGCTCTTAGGGCAAAACAATTCCCTCAAAAAATAAAAGAGAAGGAAATTCAGAGTTATGTCATGGAAAACACGCCTGGTGTTTTCTGGGTCTCCCCTAGCGAGGAAACAAGAAATTAAATCTATAAGAAAATGAGCATAAAGTGACGGATGGTAAAACACTGCTGAATGGTGGCTCCTATGGATGAGACATGACATAACATAGACCCTCGATACTGAATGAACTTCACAGCTCTACAGTGGCACTTGCTTGTGTGATTTGTTTTCGTAGTGAAATGGAGCTGTTTATCCCAAGGGGAAGCTACAGTGAGGTGACAGCCTAACTGCCCTTCCACGCACACTGCTCATCAAATGCTACAGTTTGCCAAATCTGAGTTGCCAGGTGAAATTGTTAAATTTGCTTGCTTCTGAGTGCTGCAAATTAAAAAGGCTGCAATAGCAGCCTAAATTACAAGGCAGTATCAATAACATTTAGCCATATGCAACTCTTTGATTTTGAAAAATCATAAATGGTGCTGGATTTATTACGCAGGCAGTATATAAAGGTAGGCAAGACTGCCAATGTGCTGTACATTGGCTGGATACCTGGTTTATCTGTGTCACTATTCAGCCCAGACCTGAAGATAATTTATCAGGAAAAACTGAGGGCTTGGACCAGATGTTAACAACACATAAAATACATGGACACTATTGTTACTTACCATGCCACATCCTCCAGGAGTGATGTGTGGGGAACAGCCACCTTTGCCTTATGGTAGAGGAGCTGTCTAACTTCAGCATCCAGGATAGGAAGAGTTGTCCCACTCTTCAATCACCTGAACTATTTACCTTTTCAAGTGTTGACAAGTGTTGGTGGCATTTGCTGGCAAGGTTTTCTTCTGCTTGTTAGAGACACCGGTTTTGTAGTGCACAGGTGGGTGCTGCCAAGGCAAATGCTGGAGCTAAAATCAAAGCTGATGTCACCCATCTGTAAGGTGGGACTTCAGCTGCTGGTGCCACATGAGGGGAAAAATAATAGAAGCTGTGTCCATCAGAGGGGCGTTACAAAGTGTGTGAGGTCATGGTACTCCAAAACCAGAGTGCTCTCCTTTTCATCTCACTTCTTTCTTTAATGGGCAGCGAGTTACAGTCAATTAGAGGTGACTGATAAGAACTGTGGGAAATACATTCATAAGCAAATATGAAAAATAGCCATATACCTTGTGATCAGAGTATATAAATTACATCATAAACAGAAAGCAGTTATGGTTGATTGGAGCAATTAAATGTTTTCTTTAAAGAAAAGAAAAAACCCTCCAGTGAGGATATTTTAGAAAATGACTTTTTAATCATCTGTAGAAGTGCTAAAATTACTGTCTCCTAATAGTTTTAAAGTGTTCCTTAGTTAGAATTAGCTGTAATCCCTTTGCAGAGCAGCTGAATACTTCTCCAGGAACCTGTTTACAGGAAACTTTATTTTTAATCATAAGATAGCATCCATATGCTTTTACATAGTCCAAAGGAGACCACAGCAGCTTTGAGCACATTTCCCTGCTGTGCAAACAGCCACAGATTTGGAAACCATTGCATGAGAAAGAACAAGCTCCAGAACCAGTCAGGAGGACATGGCACACAGAAAGATTCACCGCTCAAGTAAGAAACATTAATACTGTGAGAAAAATCAGGTGTTTCCAGTGATATTTGATGCATACTAACCAGCACCCTGCTGCATTAATAAGCCAGCTCATGCCTTCAGTCTTGCCTGTTCCTTCATCTACTGTCACCCCTGCAGATACCACTAGCTCTGCATGGGTGAAGACAGATTCTGGGAGGGGAAAGACTGTGGCCACATCCCCATGGAAGGGTAGTCTCTGCCCAGCAGTGTCATGAGAACGATATGTGCCCTGTGGGAACTGCTTGGAGCCAAACAGAGGAGCTCCTGGGCATAGCATACCCCAGTGCTCCACTTCTGCCTGCCCTTGCATGGGAACACTGCCTGTCTGCGCATCCCAGGCACAGGCATGGGGATGGGCAGTGAGGGACCAGTCCCTGCCAGCAGTGCCAGCCCACACCGGTATGAAAAACACACTGGACAGGAGCAAGGGGATCAGAATCAGAGTCTTAGAAATGGTGGACTTAAAAATCATCCTATCTGAACAGACAGAACACATACTTGGTAGATACGCTTTACCAATTGTCCAACTTAGTATCAAAAGTGCTGCTTATGGTGCCGTTAGAGTTCAAACCTTGTCTCAAGGAGACTTGGGAGGCTGGAATAATAAAATAAAGAAATAAAGGAAAGCATTAAAAAGCTGAACACAGCCTGCTTTGGTCAAAGAAATTCAAAACAGTTTTCATATAATTGTAAATTTTTTATATTATTATTTCAGCAGAAAATTCACAATATTCTTCTTTTTCATGCCAACTTTAACCATACCTTCCCTTTGTGTCTGCAAAACAAAGATAATTATTTTTTTACTCACCTGCATAAAATGCTTGAAGAACTCCAGATGATTGAAGATATAAAAATGGAAAGGAAATGTTTGTATATGCATGTTTATATATAATTGTTATTATTGTTACAGTCTGCCAAGGAAACAAAGACTATTTCTAGAAAAGCTTTGGGGTTTTTTTATAACTTCAGAAGCTGTTTAATAACTAGTGATCAGATGAAACCCAACTGCATCTGAAATCAATGCGAACTGGATAATGTCCTGGAGAAGCTTTAGCAGAAAATGTTTATATTACTGAGTATTTGTTAGCTTAGATAATCACCATTTCTGCCTGTATTTTCCAAGAAACTCACTCTATTGCTCTGAAAAATATGTAATGATTGGAAGATAATTTCAGAGACCAACCCTCCTGAAAATCTAAACCCATGATCAAAATACTTGCAAACAGTGTCCCAGATCAGTAAAAGCAGGCTGAAGAGGACAAGATGAGAAGCCCTTTAATCATCTGACCTCAGTGACTGCAACGCATTTCTTCTGTTTTCTTCTCCCAGTTTTGGTCTTTGTATTTAGGATTTCAAGTTACTTCTTCTTAAATGTATATGATTTAAATCAGTCAAAGTCAATAGAATGTCTTCTAAACAGCTTAACTCTCTGCCTGTTGGCTTCCTCTTCTGTAAAAGATAATGGTGACTAAAGCAAGTCCCTCCGTGGACTAAATCCTGACTACCACCCGTTTCCAGGAAAGCTGGAACAGTGTGTGCAATTTCATGTAGATACCATAAAATGGATGTACCATTAAAGTAAACGCTGATATATTTATACAGTCATACAGTTTGAGTCTGAGCTCATTCGTGACGTGCACCCTGTCCCAGCAGCTAAATTATTCTGATTCAGTTGTTCTGTGATAGCTCTGCTGCACCCATCATTGTGATGCTGGAGATGTTAAGCACTGAGCTGGTCTTTACCACTCCACAGCTTTGTGAACTGCCTCTGCTTTAGTACAGGTATATCTACAACAAGGAGAAAGGCAGATGTTACCTTACACCACCATCTCCATTTTTAACTAACCACCTACCTTCTGAGTCAAATGGAATCACTCTGTGTTTCCCAGTAGCGTTTAAGTGGTGGTAGTGCAGTATTCTTCAGTGAAGTATTAGGCTTTCCATCCACATAGCATAAACTCCTCTGCACTGTGCAGGGACTAGGCTCGTGGTTCAGGCCTTCACCTGTTCTTCACACCTTTTAAGTACTGGTGATGCCAACAACATTTTGATGTAAAGCACATTAGCCCACCAGTTGGAATGCAAGGCCTTTGCTGGACTGTATGGACAAAGTCACTAACACTGTGGGAAAGATTTGCATTCAGAAGACTGCAGTAACACCCTCAGAAGGAAAGCACTGGGCTAATAGTGAGGAATAAGAGTCTGGCAGAGTGCCTGTGTTCACAAGAAAAAATAGTTTCCACTACAGCTTGTCAATGAATATTGAAAAAAGATGAGTGATGATTAAGAGTTTAAAATAATCTCCTTTCCACCCTTTCACCTGCCTCCAGTCAAACCATAAAGCCAACCATGCCCCTGGCTTACATGATAATGGAATTATTGTTCGCAGAGGTTTGGCCAGTCAGCAGTCAATAGTGAAGAAATGACAAACGTGTGCACAAGGGAGAACCTTTGGAAAGAAAAGAGAAAGGAAAGAAGAAAATTTATTATTGCCAGTGTACTGATGAATGCAGGCATTAGAATAGCAGATGTAGAGTGTATAAGGGGCTGGAGAGTGAAAAGCTAAGTGTTGCCTTAGAGAACCAGGAAATGGAGCCAGGGTTGTGAAAGCCATCAAGCTGCCTGCGCTCTGCATTCCTTAATGTACAATGAAATGCTTTGATAACCGAAACCAAAACCCCTACAATGGCAAGTGCTTCCTGCAAGAAGCCTTGAAATCAGGTTTGCTGCCGATGTGGGCTAGATGTTAGTGTAAGGCAGAAAGATGGGTGAACTGGAACTCTCTATGCTGGAATGGGGATGTTTGCTGCGGCACGTGGGACAGTTGCTTGGGATACACCAAAGAGCAAGGAAAGGACTAGGAAGGATGCAGTCTTAGCTCCAAGGTAATGGATAATCCAGAAACAGCTGTTTCTCTTCCTCAACCTTTTTTAAACTGCCACAGGGACCTCTTTCCACTCAGAGCTCAGTTATTCTTCCGCATCGACTTCTCAACACACCACTTTGGCTTTCACAAGTAATCTGTTGAACAGGCTAGGAAATCTGTGCTGAATTCCCTCGTTTCCAATGTTTGGCTTCGGTTAGGAGAAGATTTGCCCCAAGACTAAATATGTGTAATATTAAGTGTAACCTTTTCTTAGCTTTATTGTACTTGCTCCTAAATCTAAATTATGTATACCTTGTGTGTGTTTATGTGTATGTGAGCGAGGGAGAGAAGCTCAAACAGGCATGGAAAATGTGGACTCCATTCACCCTGCATAGACTATAATATGAACAGACTCACAGAGGTGTGTGGGCATATATAGACTTAACCACATCTACTGTAAAGAGGAAAAAAATGCTGAGAAGCATTTTGTCATGTTTTCCATTTGAAATGTGTGAGCTGTGGAAACTCAAAGCTATAACATTAATGTTTCTTCTGGTAGGTTTTTTCCGGTGCTATTTATTTTTCCTGTGCTAGTTATTTGCTATCATGTTTTTTGGGAACTCGACAAGTTTGTGAGATGTTTTTTTCCCCCTTTCCCCATATCTAGAAAATATGCACACATTTGAATTATGACTTTCCTACAGGAACTAACAGCTGTATGTGCAAATCATGCATATAAATCAATTACCGAGGCCTACGTACTATAAATGCACCCATTAATTAAGCAATGTCAGATGCTATGAACCATGAAGTTCATTACATCTTTAGCATTCAAACCAAGGATTATTTGAAGAAGCAATACTACGTTTACCTAATAGTTAATGAAATTAAGCCGGGTTGTTGCCAACATTCTTATTTTATGCCTAATTCAGTGTTTAAATGTTTATGAATAAAACACTAACTGCTGAAAGCAGAAATGTTGAAATGTAATTACTGGTAAGTTATAACGCACTTGAGGACTCATTATACCAGACTTGGGAGTTTTAAGATCACCAGTGTAACACACTCTCCAAAAACACAGATTTTTTATGGGCTAAAAGCTGGAAAGACATAAATGCTGTTGAATTTGTCCTGGCTGAGTGGAAATTTTGATGATCGTGGTAGTATGATTTATGGGTATAACATTTTCCAGTCATTACGTGGTTGCATTTCAGCATTGTGACATGATTTGCATATGTGAATATCCCTGCAAATTAACTTCTGATGAGAGCTACATCTGCCTGGATTAAGAAGCTCCTATCTTAAAACCAATCCAGCTGCTACCCTGAAGGACCTATTTGAAAAAAAAGAGCAATCTGCAGTGTCATCATATATACTTTTTCCATACGTATGTCCTGATTTAGGTTTAAATGTAAATATTGCATGGCAGTATTGGGTACTTTGTTAGGCTTTATTCTGCCATCTAAGAGGCACTCAGTGATGTCAACGTTAGGATCCTCTCTGCTGTGTAGCACCCTACTTCGCTCTGTTTCATTAACCTATCTACAGACAGCTAAGTATCAAGAGCTAGAGCTGTTCAAAGGCATTCTTAGCCACATGAATAAATAAAATCAAATATAGAAGACAACAATGCAAAGAAAAGAAACAAAACCGTAAGACTCTCCAGAAATAACAGGAGAAGAGAACAGCAAAGACCTGCTGCTGCTGGCTCAGCATTTCCCAGGATCAGGCTTTTCAGCTGGAGGATATGTATCCACGAAAAAATGGTACAGCCTCTGCCACAGAAAACTTGTATGTGGGTTCTGAATCTAACTGATAGACACAAGAGATAAAGTCAGACAGGCAGACAGACGGGGGAGCACAGAGAGTTAATGAAGTCACATTTTTTTCCAAAGTAACAGTAAATTCATGTCAGACTCTTGCTGAGCACTTTGCAGACACCAGTCATTTTTTTGCAACACAGTAAAAGAGGAGCTTGAAGGAGGAATTTAAAGGAGAGTCATGAGGCAGAGTTGAGAAGAAATTGTGAGAGAAGCATCAGTGCTTTTGAGCATTGCAAATAAAGGGATTGTGGCATGTGGAAACCAACACAACTGCTTGATGCAGAAGACTGAGGGAGGTGCAGAAGAGATGCTTGGAAAGCGATAACACAGTCAAAGCAACAGAAAAACAGTCTTCTCTTTGGTGTGGCCTTCCAGCTGCTTACCAAGGCAGTCAGGTCACTTTGGATGGGCTCTGAAAAACTGGCACATTCTCAAAGAGATGGTTTGTAAAGCCAGGGATGCGACTGAGCTGCGAGGTTCAGGAGGGAGGGACACACTGCCCTGGAGGCCGGGCAGTGGGGGTGGGAGACAGAGGAGGGGGAGCTTGCACCGGGAAAATGAAGAGACTGTGCAAGCCATGTGGTCTTCAGAGCAGATCTGAGGCATTTCAGAGACAGCAGAGAGAGAGAGAGCTGGTATTTTAGGGTAGGAGGAAATAGGTCTAAACAGGCAAGGAAGCAACAGGGGTCAGTAGCAGAGTGAAAGGCGCTGAGTTTGTGCATGTGCCGACAGTCCTCAGGAATAAGTGTCAAGAGGATTGAGGACAGCAGCCTGCATAAAGCTAGAGAGATAGGGAGAGAGGGAAAAGAGAGTTAAGAGGAGAACCAAAGAAAGGAAGAAGCACTAACCTAAAAGAAAATATATTTAGCATGAGATTTACATGTTTTTTTTAAGAATGGAAGAAATCAGATATTTTTATTTCATTGGAAGCATTTTGGTTTTTACCAATACCAAGTTTTTAAGATCTGTAGTAGTTGTTGTACTGAACGCAGGAAGCTTATCCTTTCTTCTCTCCCAGAAATTCACTAACATTGCTGCTGCTTAACACACTGCTTTTGCTGAAAGCCATTGCAATTCAATTCAAATTTAAAAATTGTGACAATATCAATAAATTTGTAATGAATTTCACTTTGCACATGAGTTGAAAGCTTGATACACAGAAGCCAATGGCCAAACCCCAAGGAGCAATTGGAAACTGTTTCAGAGCTCGTATGTACAGTCTTAAGTGAGGCTTAAATATGTAGAAACCAAAACCACACAGTAATACCCATACCACATTTTTAAGAGGTTTTCATCCCAGTGTTGTAAACTAAAATGTTAGTGGAAATATAGTTCAAACATCATTAAAACCAAGTGTCCTCCCACTTGATCCCCAGTTGATAAGGGGCAGTAAATACCAGTGTGCTAAGCAGCACAAAGTCTAGAAGCTAGAATATCTTTACACACACACACACAAAAAAAACCAACCCAAAATAACACACCCAAAAAACTCCAAAAAAGTTGACAAAATATTTGTAGGCAAAGGCATAAATAAGCCATTCTCCTGTGGCTAAACATATGCAAGTATACGATACCACCCATTCTTAGACTGAGCAGTGGCTTACTGTGAAATCAGTCTTCATGTGAATATAGCACTGAACAGGGAAAAGCTGGGAAACACCACAATATATTTATATATGCCAAGCAGGATACCTCAGCATGGACATGGTGCTGTGCTCTGCTGCTTCCCGTCGGGAGCTGGATTGCTTCTCTGGGTTGGTGTGGAGGTAAGAGGGCTTGCTCTGCCTGCATCCCCTTGTATAAATTCAAGCCTGTTGCTTGAAGTCTCAGAACCTACAGCTAGTCATTGCCTAATATAACATTACTTACCTGGTGGGTTACATCCAGCGACGTTCAGTGATGCTGAATGCAGTCACACATGAAAAGGTTAACAAGTGGAAGACATGTATTCGATCTTACCAGTGTTCATGAAGAGCAACGAGATTCATTCCAGTGCTGGTAATTCTAAAGTTGAGACCTCAGTTGTTCAGTGTGAAGGCAGACTTAGGGAAGGCAGGAGGGGTTCTCTCCCTAAAGCACAGCCGATCTCACAAGTTAAGCAGGGGTAGAGAGCAGCCTGGGGAAGACCCAGCAATCTGTGTGCAGTGCAGGCTTTGCTTCCTCATAAAGCAGCTGCTTTCAGATCCTACCGGCTAGAAACACAGTCAGCAGCACCATGTGAACTCATTGCCTAAACGTATGTTCCTTCTTATCATAAAGTGTTGGGTTTATTGAGATGATTTTGAGATGACTAGGAGTAAAATCCCTGATATTGGGTGTTCCCAAGGAAGTTTCATTTACTGGTTGTGTGAAATTTCTTCGAGAAAATAGAGTTCACAGTGGCCATATTCACATATCCATCCTAGTGTAATTCCCAAATGGCTTTGTGAAGGTCTGAAGAAGCAAAGGAGTAAATAAACTCATTCTCTGTCAGATTTAGTTGCTTCTTTGAGAAGGACTGCCTTGATTGCTGTCTGTCTTTGTCATTCCCAGGTGGGTTCACACAGAACTCCTTAAATGATGTCAAGAGCAGAGGGAGCTAGAGCAGTGACATATATTGGCTCTCAAGTTATTGGGAGATATCTTGATTTTATTTCTTCTGGCACCAGTAGTCACTCTTTGTCTTCTGTTTAGCATGGAGAAACACAACGTAATGTGCCCTCACAAGGGGAGAGTGAGATGGAATCGTGTTATCTTGGAGCATCAGGTGCTCATTATAGCCAGCAATTAGCAAATCTCAGATGTTAGGATGCTTATTCAAGCCTTCAGATGCTACACTATTAGATAGGAAATCCCATGAAAATAGGTTGTGAGAATGCCAAGACTTGTGTCTGTCAACTGAACTCAAATATATATATTAAAAAAGAAAAAGAAAATAAAATATCTTTCCCCCTATACCTTAGCACTTCCAAGCTTGGAATGAACAAAGTACTGACTCAAGTACACATAGTTGCTTTTAGAAAGGTTCATTCAGAGGATTTAATTTTGGGTATTTCTAAGGTTTTGTTTGCAATCCTTAATCTAACAAACTGGCAAGCCTTTCACCATTTATATAGGCTCTGAGCTGAAAATGATGAAAGCGACAAGATCTAACTTCTCCACAGGGCTATGCGGCTTGGGTTCACCCCTGGCTATGGCTATGTGGAAGTGTTTTCTAGCAAGTATTGTATTTCCAAAAGGTGCCAACGAGTCTGATTACCTCAGATTTTCAGCACCTTTTAGCACCCTAAGCAGAGGCCAGCCTCAGAAGCCACTTGCCATGTTTGCATCTAGAGATATTTTGCATGCTGTGTATTTTAGGTTGGCTTTGAACACAGCAAATGCTATTCCTGTTACACAAGGATTCAGTTGCAGTTTTGTCACCCAGATATTTATAGAACAGTTAATTTTACATAGTTGCTTCAGAAGGGAGACAAATCTTACAGCATGGATAACTCTTGTGGTTTTCAGTTGATAAAATCCAGCCCAAGATCACAAAGGACGCAAGTGAATCTAATTGAAATATTTCCTTTCTCTTCTATGGACACTGAGTCAGGCTCTAGGTGTTTTTACTGTTGGATGGTTACCCAGTGGCCAATGCAAAATACTGGTACTTCTGTCTCATTCCTCAGGAATAGGACACACGGTCCTCCTACCACTTCATATCATGGTCCAGAGTGCTCTAGGATGGAGAATGAAGGATCATAACAGCTTAGGGGTGCATAGAATAGTAGGACAAGACAGAAAAGCCTGCACTGGCGATGTTTCAGCTGTACTTGCATGATGGGTAAGGAGAGCCCTTTCATTCATGGATATGTTCATGAGAGGCCAGAAATCAATTAAATCGTTAACATCACAATGTAAATCCTTCCGTAAGTATTCTAAATAAGTGCAGATGGGTATGTGGATTTACCTTAGAACTAGATAGTCTGACTTTTTCATACTTGCATTTCAGTTCAGAATAATTTATAATTTAAAAAAAAAAAAAACAATTGAAGAACATTTTCATTTATCTCTTCATGGCACTGACTTCCTCTGAGACCATGACTGAATAAATGAAAATTTACCTCTTATTCCTCCAGTTCCTGCTCAGTAAAGTCAAAAAGTTTAGATAACACAAGCAGGATCCCATGTTTTATCCAGGAACTCAGACATCCAAAGAATTGTTAGCCTCTGGGTTTTTTTGTTTTGTTTTGTTTTTTTGCATGGGAGCTATTAGCACAAGTGGCTTTTCTTAGAGTGTTACACCAGCAGCTTTATCTTGTTTGTCTTAATTACCTAAGAAGTTTAACTCTGCCTGAGTAATTACTGATTATTTGCCTAAGTGAGGTGAAGGGGATCACATCATACAATATTGTCCTATCCCATTTTTTTGGTCCCTGTGGAATGCTTTGGGCGTAGCATTACTACCAGCTCCCTAGCATAGGTGGGTGATGTTCCAGCTGAGTTAGGAGGGAGCAGGGTTTCATCCAAGGGAGTGCAGTGAAACTTGTATCTGGATGTCAGGCTCTGCAGGCATTCATGACTCTGTAGTTTGAAATAACTGTTTCTAGACTTTGCACTCCGCAAACCTCAGGCTGGTCAAAGCCAACTTTGGCCTGAAGGCAGACTACCCCCCTGCTTGTGCCTCTCTAGGTCTCACCTCTCTTGGCCTGATTCCCCTTCTACTTATGTTCTTGGTGCTGTAGTCTGAATTGTATAGTATCTTTTCCATCAGGTCCAGTGTCTGGGCAGAAAGCTGATGTGGTACTGGTGAAGGAAGGGTTTGACTTGTCTTTCTGTGAAGTATTGGGGTACTCAGAGGCTTTTTTTTTTTTGGTGGAAAATGCAATTCTGTTCAATGGCATTCTGGGGTAGCAGATAAAACATAATTTGTTCCTGGGATACCTACAGTATGGAAGAAAAAGCTAAAAAATTTGCAAGCATTTAAACCACAAAAAAAGTACAATGTCTTAACAGAAATACTTCTTGCACTATGTCAGGAGCAGCCTCATTAGTTTTTCTTTGATAATTAGCTGTAACTGTGTAAAAATTATTAGCTGTATTGAAACAAAGGGACTTTTGAAAGAGAACCAGCATGAATACTTATTGTTAGTGAATTAATTCAGAAAAGCCTTGATTAAGCAATATACACCTAATTTCACATAAAAATGCTGATTTTTTTCCCTGAAGATTAACTGTGAATTCCATTAATATGAAGAAAGTTCTGTCGGAATATCAATTAGAGCTTTGAGAAAGTACGCTTGTATGCTGTGTTGGTACAATACGATACAAAAGCATGTAAGACAGATTTGCAATTAATTCTCCTTTTTCTTCCCTGGAATTCAGAAAAAAATCTGTCTCACATACACAGAGGACCCAAACAGTGTGGAGTTGATGGCTTCAGCTTGTCTTCATTTGTCTGGGTATGACCGGTGTAAAGGCTAAGGAGTGCCTGCGATCCCTGCTTAGCTCTGGATTTTCCTCTGGTGCTGATGTCTTGCTTTGTGCTCGGCTGCTGAAGCGCAGCAGGAGCAGCAGCAGAACACCTCCTGCCTGAATCAGCCACACCGACAGCTTGATATTTTCTCAGGTCTTGTCCATTTTGTGCTTACTTATACCCCAGATGCTACAGAATTAAGATACTCCCTTTGTGGGACCAGTGCACGTTCCTTCAGTGCCTTGGTGAGCCGCTGGGCATGGCAGCAGGGGAGGATAGGATCTGGCTGGCTCCAGAAGCGGGGAGGCACATGCCTGGCTGCATGTCAAGCTGCCTCTGGACAAGCGAGGCATTGCAGCACTGCTGCTGCTGCAGCCGCCACCACTGCCATCAACAGCTGAACATGTGTGCCTTCACACACGTGTGTGTGCCACGGCAGTGGCCAGGCAGTCTGCAGTGTACCACTGCTCCCCGGACACCTCCCATACGGCACCACCACTGCCAGCTCTCCCTCCCTCTCCTAGCACCCTGGCACTGATTTGGCTGTCTCTCTGGATGCCCTTTGCGAGGCTTCCTCACAAGCAACATGTGCATGAAAAGTGCATCTCAGTGAGGATGCTCGTGGGTTCATTGCTCAGCTGTTCGTATTAGACCGTGAGGGCTGAGGTTACTGTCTCTGGGATTCTTATCCAGGTGAAATAGCATGCAAATACGGCTTCCAATGCAATACTTGGCTGCCTAATGAGTGAGGATATTCAAAAGGCATACATAAGATCATTTTCATTATAAAAATAATATAAAATAAAATTGTGGAAAGGATATGATACAAAACATGTAGGACAGATTTGCAATTAATTCTCCTTTTACTTTCCTGGAACTCAAACATACCTCTTAGAACAAATGGGCTGAGGCTTGGGACAGTAATAAGTCTTTGATTTGAATATCATTTTCAAAGAATCACACATCTCTAAAAGATTAGGGAAATATAACTTTTATTTTAATGCGAGTAGTATTTTACTGGACCCTGGCAGGGTATTAGAGAAATTATCATTTTCTCATTAGTCTAACTGCCAGCTAGGTCTTCTTACTTTCCTTTTCTTCACAATGGAGGGTGTCTCAGACAAAACGCTACTTAATCAAATTAATTAAGAGGGAGTAGATTTCTAAAGAATGAGGTTCAGAAGGAACCAGGCCAGAAATTTAGCATGTTCAAGACTTCAAATGCTTTCTCAAGTTCCACAGACTTCAGCGGTATTTAATTGCTTTCTTGAGTCAGGTCCTAAGAGCGTGGCTTTGGGATTAAAGCAGGGAAAATTTTTGTTAGACAAGAAGGTGCAATCAAATGGATTTATGAAAATATGGAAGTGTTGCTGAACTTCTTGTCAAAACTATTTCCTTCAAGAACATTCAGCTCTGTCAGTGCCTTCATTTTTTAATTAAACATTTTGGCAATTCCGGTTGAAACAACCATTTGTTTCAAAACTCCTTTTTGCTATACAGTTGTGAAGTCTGAAATCAAAACCACATCTGACTTGATCTTTTTCTAATCAATTGTTCAAAATAACGGAGTTCTGTGCCAAACTGAAGTAATTATTTTTTGAACTGTCAGAACTGCAAATGAATGCAAAAATGAAGCAACTGCAATAAAAGCAGCCCATGTACAGCACTCGAAATCTGCGGGCTACAAAAAGTAAGTCCTTCATGGTTATTTTATTATAACTTAGCTTATTCAATTGTCATATGCAGTTATGTTAACTGCTGCGAATACAGAGTAGTTATACAGTTTATTTTAGCATATATATGGAAACCAGTACTTATTTCTTCAACTATGACATATTTATCTGCATCTTATTTTAGGGAGAAATATCTGGTTGTTAGTCACTTATGATTAATACTTCATTATTATATAATGCTCACTGTAAAATCACACGCAGGCACTACCTGTTGTCTCAGGCTCTGTACAGATCACAACTGTGAAATATCACAGCCTGGTCCAGGGCTGATGGACATCAGTTTGTTGTGATGGGGTCCTGTTGCAGTGTCCAGTGTGATACAAAGGACTAGGGTAGAAATTAGATCCAGGCCACTCAGGAACCCTCTGCAGAGATGGACCCTTCTTTCCCTCCTTTTCCTCAACAGAAACCTCTCTTAGCAGTAGGCTCCTTGTAATGATCTAACCAAAAGTTTTCAGGCCAAAGCTTTGAGAGACACAACAGCATTTGGGCCACATGACAGACAGTGACTGACCACAGGCTCCAGGGTGGAGGAGATGCCTTCTCATAGGGCACCTCAGATGTGAGGCTTTGCTTTGCATCACAGCATCCATCTCCAAAGATGGGTAACCATCCTGGTTTAGTGACAGCCCACTGTGGAAGCGCTGCTCACTATTTATGCTGCTGCAGAAAAACTTCAGACTGGATCCAGCCGCGCAAGTCTCAGATTGTCTGTGTCTGGTCTGACAGATCTGCCATACCAGAGCCCTGCCCATCTCCCTGTCTGTTTGACCAACCATCCCTGTTTGTCCCCTGGATAAATTTTTCAAGGACAGCATGATAGTAGAGCACAGAGGCAAAGGTATTGCACACATCCTCCTGTCTCCTCAAGGGTAGAAGAACTGTGTAGACCTCTGGTAAGCATCATGTGGCTTTCCCCTCAGTTCCCCTCAGACTGATCTCACCTCCCATGTTCAAGCTCTTCATGGAGAGTCAAGTCCTCACTTCCCATGCTCAAGTCTTTGAGGAGAGCTGGTTTAATTTGCCCTTACTCAGAGGGCTCTGATGCTGGCAACGAAGACAACTGATTTCTAACCTTTTTCTTGCAAAGAGGTCATCTGGGGAAAACCAATGCTCCTCACCATGTGTGTGCTCAGGTGGGACTCTGAGGCAAGGGGATAGAGGATGAGGCATGAAGGGGAGGAAGCATATCCACAGCTAACAGTCCTTTCCTCCAGCAGGGTTCTTGAAGTGGAAGCCATCAAAACTAAGAATAGAGCTTTGTTGTCTTTGCTCTTTCACAAATCGGTGATTCAGAAGGGGTAATGTAAAAACATGTGTTTCTATTCTGAAAGGATATCTATGGTGTGTGTGATATTCATGAAAACCACCAGAATCTGTGACCTGCAACAACCTTTGAAAGTTCATCTCTCTGTCTCCTTTTACTGATTCTCTCCCTTCTTTTCCCCTGTAGCACCATCTTATCTCAAAGTCCCTAAAGGGAGGTGCTGAATAGGATGACATAAGTTAAATATTTCCATAAAGAAGAAGTACCTCATTCAGAAGTCATCTTTTTAAAGCCTTACAAGAGATTGCTTTATTACTTTTTTTAAGCAAAATGAAAGCAATAATGAACATTAAGTGGAATTAGCTGAGATGAAGGAGAAAAAGCCCACCTAGGATGTCACGTAAAGCCCCCCCCCCCCAAAAAAAAAAAGAAAAAAAAATGGACAGAAGTGATTGTGAAACTAGCTATACAGAAATTAAGAAAGTCATGTAACCAAGTAAAGAGCAACATACTGCAGATTTTTGTTCTAATTATTAAAAAATGTTCTCTGCACTCTCAGACCTTCTAGTCCAAGTTTGAGCCCGAAGCAAATTTTTACAGAAGAGTTATAAACTCGTGAAAACAGAGGTTTATAATGGAAATACTGGCACAATCCTAACTAATGGTTGGTGCCATGGGGTGCCTCTGTAATAAAGAAGAAGTCTCTGAACCTGTATGCCAGCCAGAATAGCTAGCAACACCCAAAAAAACATACAGAAGTAGATGAAACATCAGCAGCACTAGCTTTCTGAGATAAAACAAGTACATGAAGTCCTACACTGTAAAGGATTACAAACAAATAATTTGTCACAGCTCTGAATAAATACAGAATAGGAACTATGCTTTGAGAAAATGATGGGTTATTAAGGTATGGAATTTAATATCGTTGTCAATCTATAAAACTTTTACAACCTAGTCTTATTTGCACAGAGATTACATCCCCAAAGCTCAGTGCCAAAGACACATGTTAATAAGCTCACAACTTTTAATTAAGCAATATGTATAAGTAGATTCCCATTAAGCTGTGATTTGTGGGCTAGTTCATTACAGTGGGTTCCAGCCACCAGACACATATTCAATACAAATCAAGCAGCCTGCATATTATCCAGCTTAATGTGAGCCTACTTGGGATATTTTATCACCAGTTCAGATTGGAGGTTCAGAGAACTATATTTTTTTTCTAAGATTGGGGGCAGTGACCAGAACCTTATAATGACCCCATGTTGTTTTCTTAATGAAACTATTCATCTGAATTGTTTAGTTGCAACTGGTAATTATTCATACAGTTAATCATAGTTCTATTATATACTATAAATATGACATTCAGCCAGAACACATTTGCTCTCATTTGAATTAAATGTATAAAATAAGGCATAAAAGAAGGAAATATGGGTATTACAGACATGAAGCGATAAAAATAATTCACACATTTTACTCCAAAGAGATTAATGGCAACATTTTCCAGATCTTGAAATAACTCTCTTTTGAGTTCCTGAGTTATGCTAAAATTTCTGGCCCCAGTTTGTGACACGGGGTGTCAAGTAGAATTTTTTCAATCAGCTTTACTCATGACACAGCGTGGCCTGCCATTTCACATCTTTCTTGCTTAGATGATTTCCCATTGATTACATCAGCAGTGAGGATTGTACAGCAATCTGACACAGCAGTCTTAAAAATAAGATGGATATTCTGCAATATTTAACACTTTTTTTTGCAGGAGTTAGAAGTTCATGGATCATTGGATCATAATCTAGGAGAAATTACTGCAGTCAGATTTCTGGAAAATAATACTTCATCAAAGCATTTTATTCTGGTATTCCTTCCATAATAATAAATTAATGAATTAACTTTGCTCCATATTTACAGTTATCAAATGTGACAACTGTTGTTTTTAACAGCCCTGTCAATAAGGACTCTACTGTACTTCACTGTACACTGTAAGGAAATGCACATTTTATTTACTGACTGAACTTTTCCATGTAACCTCTCTTTAGCCCCCATAAAACTACACAAAATAGTTAGGGCTGATTATTTTTAATTTATATTTTCTATTTCACTACTGAAATATTCTCTAAAATGCAATTTTAGCTAACATAATGATGATATCAAGAGCTGCCTAGTATTTACTTGGAAAGCAGAATTTTTCATCGAGGCCCAGAGCATCCAGCCCCAGGTCCATCTTATTCAGTGTCTTGCTATCAGTGTCGGCTTAGACATGAGGTTTTATGAAACCAGGGTAGGAATGAGTTCCAGTAGAGAAGACTCTAGGCTGAGAGACAGGAAGGAGTTCCTGAGAAGGAGATGTGAACTACAAATCAAGAAGACAAGGAGAGAAGAAAGATCATAATTAGCTATAGCTCTAAATGTAACAAGAAGAATTTTTCAATCAATATGGTAAGCTGCTTGTAGCCAATTAAAAGACTGTAAAGTAGGGACAATGCCGTATGTAGATTAGGCTAGTCTCATAAAAAGAGCCTTAAAGCAGTGTTGCATAGTTCATGAATTGATCTTGCTTGAAGGCCGAAGAAAAAGGATCTGCAATAAGCCAGTCCTATAGAAATGAAAGTGGTACCGTGCAGAACTCCATCAGTGGCAATGGTACAGTCAGAGGAGTTTTACACATCCCTTTTTTACCAAAGTACGCGCCACCTCACCAACTTTGATAGGATCACACTGGTGCAAACTGCAATGAAGATTTTTTTTATGATTACACTATTTCTGGACTAACTAGAGCAATGTAGACCTGGGAAAAACGGTACCTCTACCTTCAGCTTTAATTCACTGCTAAACACCAGCACTTTGCCTTTGACAGCTCCAAGCGATAAGCAGCATTTGGAAGGGTGAGGAAACTACCACAGATGCCAGAAGCTAAAGAGTTAAAAACAGTCTCCTGCAGCCTGCAGAGAAAGCTGGAGTCAAGGAAAACGCCCAGACATATAGCTGTTGAGACAGGAGCAACATTACAGCCATTAAAATCAAATGTCAAAGAAGGAACAATGCCTATTAGCTTTTAGAAACCAAAACTGAACAGTTCAGCTTTATCAAACAAATGGGTTGCACTATCCAATTACTAACTTCTGATAAGCACCATGTCAATTTTGAAATTGTACTGCTGAGTCTGTGGAGAAGAAAAAAATAAATCTGAGTTATCCACATAACAAGGATAAAAGGAAGCCGAACTATTACAATCCTGACCTAATTACCCAGGCAAATCACTCCCGTTTCAGGAACACTGTAAAGCCAGTAAAAACACTGTAGCCTTCGCTGACGAAGCTCTGACCTTGTATGAGGCCCCTTCCCTCTCCCATTCAGGTCCCATCTGATCAGAAGCCTTGAGAAGTCCTCCGACTGGGTCCTTCATTTGAAGCAGTATCATTCGCAGCATCTTTTTGTTTCATCTTACTCAGAAATATAAGAGCCAGGACCGAGCTGCTCGCAAGCATGTTGGAGGAAGGCAAGGGCATAACTAAAGCTTATTTGCTTTTTATAGAGTAATATCCATTGTGTTCAGGGAGGATGCAAAGGCTTCCATTCTTTCTTCAGTGTTGTTAAGTCTGAAGCTGGTTGGAAACTCCCATTTTAGTGCTATTCTTTAGCCCAAGGTAGGGAGCTGTAGATTAAGCATGGGTTGGATTTCTCCCTCAGAGCAGACAAATGGAATTAGGAAAACAGCAGCAGCGGGGTATATCACTGAAAGAACAACAATAATTAAAAACCTCATAAAATGCAGATATTTTTTCTTTTTAAAAATGCATTTTTATCTAACATAAGGTTGTCACATACCTGGATAGATGAAGCCTTGAACTAAACTGAGCTAATGCCCCCTTTGCCTTCCCCGTATATCCTGACAAAACTGGAAGAGGGCACATATCACCAGGGAAATAGCAATATTAGAGAGAAAGCTAATACCTTAGTAGGATTATTTATGAATTTTAAAGCATATAGCTATGTAATGACTTTGCTGACAACCCTGATAGCGCTGGGTGCCTAAGCCACTATAGATCTGAGCAGGTTCCCTTAGCCGACAGCCATCAACTTTGATCTGTTAGATGGATACTTTGTGTCTTACCTGCTCCCAAATGAGGTGACGTGGGTAACTCTGGCTGTTTCTATGTTAGTGTCTTATATGGGCTTTCAGGGGAAATCTTCATGATGTCCCCACGTACTGTGCATTCTGCTTCACACTGCGGCAGTCTTGGGGTACATGCACGGTGTTCCTTAATTGAGACTAGGCTGGAATATTATTCCAATTTATTCCTGAAAGTTTATTCCAGGAATAAACCTATCTTACTCCAGCGCCTAATGGGCTTTAAGTCCACAGGGCCAGATTACAACTAAAGTGAAGTAAAACCCCACCACCTGTGTGGCGTGGATGCCAGACCTTCAGCACCAGCTGTTTTCTTCTACAGGTCTGTTCCTACTGTCCTGTACTACTGCTAATGTAGGTGTAGTCTCTTAGTGTTGCTTCCTTAAACATTCTCACAGCTTACGCTTCTCGTTTTTTTTTTTTTATCTCAGCCTAAAACGAGCATAAAGTCCATGTTTGACCCCCGACCACTTAGCCATCTTTGAAGACTCTCACCTCAAAGACTGTCTAAAGCCTCACAACACTTGTAGTCAAATAAGAAGACTTCCAAACAAACCTTTAAACCAGACAGACACACAGAGCAGAAACCCACTTCAGCTGCCGCTGTGCTGGATGAAGGAAGAAGAGCATCGCCCCCACCCATCCTCACCATCCTTCTCTCATGGCTGTGCTTGGAGCTGCTAGTGGAGTTGCTCATGCGAATGCTTTCCCACCTGCTTTGGGTAAAATGGCCCTGCAAAGCTTGAAGGGCTGGAACACAAGGTATTAGCTGCTCATCCTGAAATGGGTGAGGGAGATCTCCCATGGGAGCTACTCCTGCATGAAAAAGCAGCTGCAGATGATCTCTTCAGGTGGCACAGCTGTGCTCAGAGAAGAGCTTGTGTCCGCAACAATAGCAAGAGTAGAAGAGGAGAGCTAAGAATTAGAAACCTGAATGTAACAGCTTTTAATCTGTTTTCACTCTTTTTTTTTTTTTTTTCTTGGAACAAGTTGTGCCTATACCAGAAATTTTTACATTCCTTGTAAAATCCCTCCAGCTGCCAAAGGAGCACAGCCAAGCCCTCAGCTTATAAGTACAGCCCCAGCCTTGAGTTAAATGCTGCATTTCTGATAAGCTGGATTCATGTGCATGAGGCCATTGATTTATAAGGAAAAGCCAGTATTTAAGAGTTGCTAGTAAGTCAATGTAATGTGGTAAGCTTTCTGGTGCCAATGCAAATTTTGGACCCAAAATATGAGTGATTCTAAATGGAAACATAGAAGGAAAAAAATAATATTATAAAATAGGAGGCTGTAACCATTTCCTGTCCACCACTTGTTAAAGAAAAAATCATGTGATGAGACCATTAAAAATTTTACTTCTCTATCTCTAATTTGAAAGAAAGAGTAGCATACATACTCCAATAGTTTAGAGCTTCTTTAATATATTTACAAATAACATTTGTGGAAACAGCTAAAAGCCTTCAAACACTGATTTTGAATCCAAATACAGGAAATAAAGACTTAAACATCATATACAACAGACAAAACTCTGAAAAGGTTTGAAATACAGAGCCTGTCCTGCTATCATTCTATACACATGAGCACACACATACACACACATTCATGCACTGGTTGTAGATGCAACAATAGTTGTCTGTAGCTCCAGATTCAATGTGGTTATGTTTTTCATTGCATGGTGAAGTTCTAAAATTTATCTGAAACAATGCGGTGTGGAATCCCTTCTTTTTTATTTTATTGTTTTATTCTGTAAGGACTCTGTGCCTTTGGAGTAGGGGGCTATTATAAATATATGTCGCAGTGGAGATGAGGAACTTCTCCAATTTCATTAACAAGTAGCAAGATCTGTGTATACACCTCCCATACAGAATGTTTTAGAAATATGCCCTATTATATCTAGTTAAGTCAACCTTGTGTCATTATTTCATATTAGTGTATATGACAAGATTGGCATACCCAGAAAAGATGCATCAGAACCATTATGTGTCAGCCAAGAAAATGAAAAAAGGAATTCTATATTTTGAAAACTAGGTTAAATATCATGTCCTTAAATATTTTGAGAAAAGATTATATTGGTACCAAAAAGGATGTGTGTTGTTTTAAGGTTTAAAGAACTACTTCAAATAAAGACCTTGTAAAACAGGAAGAAAAAGAATATTTGAGTGCATCTTTAAGTAGAAGACAACAGGGAAATGAGAATGAAAATTTGCTGCACCAAGAAAAGAAAGCATTGCTTAAATGCCTTGGTTTAGAACATATATTGTAAAAGACAGGCAAAATTTTCACAAGGAAATATTTTTAAATATGTCAAGATTTTACAAAATAATTCTTTCAGATCCAACATCATTATCCTACACTACTAGTGGAAAGACTTCTGCTGTGTAGCACTGCACTGATTTCACTAAAGTGTTAAGCACAAATGGAAAAGGTACTTGTTTTGGGCAGATCTCATAATTTCCACAGAACCCCAGAAATGCAGGGCCAGAAGAAAACTCAAAACATCTCCAGCCAACCTTTGTACTAAAAATAGATGAACTATATCTAGCTTATCCCTTGGGTCTGATTGTTTGCCCTGTCTCCAAAGACATAGTATCTGTGAGAAATTTAAGCTGATTGCCCCTTAGCCTTCCTCCCCAGATCACAGAAAACAACTAATTGTCATTTTTGCAATGAATCCCAGAAGAGGTGGCATTTTACTGCATGTATGAACTCCTGCAGTTATGTGCTGACAGGAGATTCTCGGTTTTCCTCTTTTTAGTTTGCCCCTTACTTCTTACCCTTTTCTCTTGATGTGGTGGGTTGACCTTGGCTGGACACCAGGTGCCCCAAGCTGCTCTGTTACTCCCCTCCTCAACAGAATGGGGGGAAGAAAATAAGATAGAAAAAACCCACCTTGTGGGTCAAGATAAAGGCAGTTTAATAAAGCTGAAGCAAAGGAAAACAAAGTAATTTATTCATTACTTCCTATCAGCAGGCAATGTCTGGCCACTTCCAGGGAAGCAGAGCGTCAGTACACATCGTGGTTGCTCTGGAAGACAAATTCCCCCTCTTCTTCCTCCTTTCTTTTAGCTTTTATTGCTCAGCAGGCGTCATATGGTATGGAATATCCCTTTGGTGACTTTGGGACAGCTCTCCTGGCTATGTCCCCTCCCAAGATCGTGCTCATTCCCAAACTACTGGTGAGGAGGGAAATACTGGAGACAGCCATGATGCTGTGCAAGCGCTGCTCAGCAGTAGCCAAGACACTGATACTGGTGTGTTAACATCTTTTTAAGCTACCAGTACAAAGCACTGCACTGTGAGGGCTGCTATGGCGAAAACTAACCCCATCTCAGTCAGACCAAATGAACTTTATAAAGAAACCAGCTTTCAAACCTAGTCATAAAAGAAAATTCAAAACAGGATTCCCCAAAGAATTACACTAAGGGAAAAATGAAGGGCTCAAGGTAGCTTCATACATAGTCTCTCTAATCTTGTAATTTTGTTACATGAACTGTACTTTTTTTCTAATGTTCAGTCTTGCTGGTGAAGATGCAGCTGTGGTTCAGACCTTGGGCCATCTCTTGTATGACTTACCTCCAGGACTTCTCCTGTGTGGGTGCTGCCGGGTGAGTCCTGTTTGGGAGGAGGAAACGGCTTAGAAATGGCCTGAGACTTGGAAAGGTTTATGACTTCTCACAGCTTCCGCATGTTCAAACAGCAGATTTGAGTGTCTTCCAATGACCATTGCTGTAGAGGAAATGATGTTCCTACATGATATAAAGGCAGCCCTTAATGACAAAACCTCTTCTGGTGTAAATTCTGACAACCGCATTGTCTTTAACTAAGCAGCCAAAAAGTATCTGTGCTGAGTGAGCATCAGGCTCTCCATCTTTAGATTACTGGATACTAATATCCTATCAAGGAGATATAAGAGGGAATCAGAAAAGCTCATCAAAATGTTCAGTGACATGGCAGCAGATTTATGAGAAAAAAAAGATGTCATTATAAAGAAGAAAAAAAAAGGAAAGGTCGTATTCATTAGTAAGAAAAGAAGACCTAAAGAAGGTACAGGAGACACAAATATTACAGATCTACCAGCACTTTGGAGTTTTGTTGTTAAGAGAAAGGGAGGTTTTGGTAGGGCATTTAATTAAAATGAGGTACTGCTTCTCTTTATTTTTACATTTTCAATCTTTTTATTATCATAGCAATACATCTTCAACTGCTTCCTTAAGCATTAACAGCTGATTTATTTAATAAAACTGAGGACTGAGCATCACTGGAAATACTGCTTCCAATGGAATGCTCTCATGCTGTGATTGGTGAAGTGCTAAGTAATTTGCTTTTAATGCTAGCACATACCACTTAGCACTATATTTAACTGAATGATGAAAATCACTCATTTTTCATCCCCTTGCTTAACTGGTGCTCAGTGTAATCTATCTACTGTACTGCAAGCCTAGCACCAGATATATTCTAATAGACCTTGTGCTCCAATCTACAACAAGCATTTTAATTTTTAATTCATACTTATGTCTTTATCCTTTAATAGAACAGAACTACAGATGGGGAGTATGTTTTAGATAATAAGAGCACAGTAGGTACCCAGGGAAACTACACCACTAAAAGGATTCTTTATTTACACTTTTCAGTAATGACTACATATATATAGCTACACGGGAGAAAATTGTTGTAAAGGAACACTGCATAGATAGGCAATTACTGTCCAACTATAACTGAGCAGTATGGATGACATTGCTGACAACTGCACTTCAGAAAAAAAGCCAATGCTGCCCAGTGTACACTGACCAACAGCTACGGGAGTTCACAGGATGTAAGCAACCAAAATGAATAGGTGCGATGCTACATTTTCAGCAAAAATGTAAGGTAAATTTGCTTGATATTTAAGCATACTTTAAATTCAGCTTTCAAGAATATGTAAAGCTGCTGAACTGTATATCCCAGATCAGATGAAAGTCAGTGGAGGCTTGCCAATGTAACCAAGGGAATAAAAGTAGTCAATCAAGTCCTTCGTGCTGAACAAAGTCTCAGGACCAGATCCACATTTTTTTAAAAAATAGCATAGTCCTAGCAGAACTGAAGGTGTGGTGGCTATGCACGTAAAGTCAGTCTTGCCGTCAGACTAAATAATAGCATATTACCAACGCTGAAGTCAAAATCTCACAGAACCAGACTGGGATATCTTAACTCAGTGGTGGGAAACCTAGGGTATAATATCATCCAAAAGGTTGTTTTACCATTACGTTCAGTCACGTTCAAAGACAACACCGAGGCCAGGAAGATGCACATAGTATGATGCTGCCCACAGCATGCTGTCTTCTCGGTACTGTTGCCCAGAAACTGCAGTAGGTTACAGAACACCACCTTAAGTCATAGCAGAGGACAGTCACATACACAAGCAGTCCTCGTGGCCTCCACTGCAATGTTTGTGGCGTTCACTTATTGTGGGGTAATCAGGATTATCCCAGCCTCTGGAGTAAGTTGGTGAAAGGTGCAACTGAGCTCAGGTAGAAAAATTTTACAGAAAAGTTCTGGGACTGGGTGGTTTGCCGTCTGTTAGTTTCTTTTTCAAAATTATGTACAACAGTTTAAAGTGTCAACAGTCAAAGCAAACATTAAAAAGGCAATTTTATTCCTATTATGACAGACAGAAGTAGTCCAAGTAATATCTGATGCGATAGAACCCACAAAAATCTCATCACTTCTTAGAGATATTCAGAAGATTTTTAACACCATTTTCTTCCCGGTATAACTCATAAAAAACACATACATGCACACAAATCACAAAACAAAGAAAAAAAGTGGAAAGAAAATTTTTACCTTGCAAACCCAAAGAAAAACTGTTTTCAGGGATGATATTTAAACCTCCAGTTTACTACCGAACGTCTTTAATGATTATTCAGATGGATGAGAACCATAGCTTTAAGTACTAAAATTAATCAGCAATGTTCAAGATATTGGGAAAGATCTTGCAAAGGTAAATGTATCTGAAAAAGTTTTACTGTACCAGTGTGAATAAAGGGACACCAGAAATGCATACATGTTAGAAAAATGTCACTGATTACTATGTTAATTGATTGCAGTGTTCTATGAAAATGATTCAAAATAGCAGGAAGGTAAGACTCTTCCCTTTTCCATCTGCATTTTCAGGACAAAAAGGATCCTACTACAGGGAAGACCAAAAGGGAGGGCACTGGCATTCTGCCTTTTATTTCTGCATTTGCCTCTAACTTTGGTGACCTTAGTCAAATGACTTCACCTTTCTTGCCTTTGTTCCCCTCCCCATCTTCTCCTTTTGGTGTCTCTTGTAGTCCTTGCCTTTGGGGCATGGACTTCACTTGTGTTGCGCTTGTATGAAGCCAAATAGAATAGGCACTGACTGGTTCAAACTGATGAACAATACTTTAATACCAGTAAGAAAGCATGAGGATAACCTCCAGGTTGCTTTAAGCTGCTGTAGCTCCCAGGGAAGCAGGTCTGACCAATGTTAAGACCCCAGCAAAATGATCTTCTCTGGGATATTTGAATTTTGCAGCCTGTTGGGAGTTGGCTATAGAACTGGTGGCACGAAGCCATTATTGTTCCTCTTCTAGGCATCTTTGCAGCCTTGAAGTTACAATAGTGTTGTGCTTTGAACCATTGCTGAAAACACTGTCAATGCTTTAGTCATGAAACTCGAAAGACAAATCAACAACATTTTCCCTACCACCACTAGCAGGTACAAGTAAAACTTGAAAAAGCAGGAACAAGCAAACCTGAGAAATCTAGGAATGTCCCACTATTTGGAAGGAGGGGGGGGGGCGGGGGTGGGGAATCATATGAAACAATTACATTTGCATGATCCGATCTGTGATCTGATCCAGTGAGCTCACCACACTGAAAAGCTTGTTGAAGGCACAGAAGAGCTATGAATGGAGCATTTGCAGGACAACACTATGCACAGAAGCATCGACATCAGAACTGTAAATCCTCCAGACAGTGACCATACCATGGATGTGGATCCGGCAGCAAACAACTCTGTGGTCTATGCATTACTGTGGGAATTAGCTCTTGTCAGAGACAGTGTGATTTCCTGAAGATTAGAAAAAAAGATGTAAAGACATGATGTAGATATGCAGGCAATGGTGTACTAATGATGTCCCTCCCCCCACAAGCGGGATACAGGAGCAAGAGCCCAACTATTAAATTTATCATTTTCCTTCAAAAAACTGTGTCTTGTGTGCTTATGTGAACTTTCCAAGGTTCCTCTGTCAGCAGAAAAGATTACTGTGGATTTAAAAATCCACAAGGTGTTTTTAGCTGAACTTCACTCCTCAGAGGGCATCAGAAAACTGACACAGATAAGACTCGGCTAAGTGCAGGGATCTGGTGGAGCCGGATCTGGCACTGAGACCCCGGGTAAGGAATGAGAGGAAATTCATATTTTGCAATAACAGTGATGTCTAAGGACAGCCAGTGTGTTCATAATGCTCTGCTATCGAACACCCTGATAGTACCTTTGATCAGCAGCAACTTCACTTAGCAACTTGACGTACATGGGTATGTTTCGCTATGCGTGTCCTTCTCTAGGTGCTGGGACTGTCCAGCAGCTTTCAGTACACAGTGGAAAACACAATGCAAGTCTGAGAGATCAGGGCTTTCTCACTCCGACCAATATGTGTGGACACATACCTAATTATATATAAAGTAGCTGATTTAAGCCTGCCCTCCGCGTGTTTTAAACCCTGGCCCTAGGACAGATTGCTCTGGATTGCAATTGGCGCTGAGTTTCTGAACAGAAAGTGTGACAGTGTTTGGGTGAGTGACAGCTTTTCAGCCTCCAGGACTCTTGCACAGACCTATGAGACTACCCAAGGATCAAGACCCACTGGAAAACATAACTGTGAAATTTCAGACCTAACCGATCACACCCTGGTCTTTCGAAGTGAAACTGTGTTTGCAAATTATCTGTTTTCTTCTATCCCTCCCATGGTTTTATTCTTAGTGACCGGCATTGTTTTTCAGCGAGGTACAGAAACTGAAAATAATACCTTTCCACCCCGCTGTACTCTTTTTCCTCTCCCTCAGCTTGCTATGTGAAGATGCATGCAGCACGCTGCCCATTTCGCCTGTGTGCTCCTGGGCTGTGCTCATTTCATTACACAAAATACTTTCTCCAGTAATATCACCAAATGCCTGAAAAACAGAATGGACAAACCCAACATATTATTATGGCAGCGTTCAGTGAAATATCAGAGAGAATGAAGATGACTTTGATTACGCTTACCCACCCCTCTCTTGCTTTCAAAACGTTGCAGCTTAGAAGCCTTTGTGTGTGTGAAATTTTATTCTGTCATACTAATAACCCAGCTTTACAGCAGCTTATAGTTTAGCTTTCATGGTTCAGTTCCACTTCTAGGCTTATAACAATTTTTCTAACAGTTCTGCCAAAATATTATAAAGTAAAAGTTACTGTAAATGTATTCACTAATACAGATAGAGCACTGAGATTAACAATTTAAACACATGTGAAATGTGAATTCGCCTAATTTTTCTCACCCTAAATGCTTTAGTAAAACAGTGGAATGGGGATTTTTACGCCTGTTGCTTTTAATAATTTCCTCTTATGATGTTCTTGACACATGGAGAAGATTTGAGTGAATAAAGAATAGACCTTCAAAGAAGAAAATCATGACCATGAGGAGGAGATGATGTTATAGGACTGGAAACTGGTTTTAAAGCCAAGACACTGCATCAGATCCAGCTCAGTTCCTTAGCAGTTACCACATCGCGTGTCAGATCCTCAGCTTGTGTCATGTGGGTGGCATTTTGCACAAGAGTGCCCTGGCACTGACTGTTTTCACTTTCTGGAGTGCCCATATAAGAGACATTTTGCTCAGATGAATGTGAGTAGAAATCAGTTTTCAGATGCTGAGAAGTAACAGAGCCTCAGCTCTGTCTAGCTGCTGGTACTCAAATGCTGGCACAGAACAAGCAGATTGCTCCAGTAATACCATAATGTTTTAATGAATTTTGCTATTCTCAACCTGTAATAAATTACACAATTCTCACAGCTGTAATAAATTACAGAAACACTGGTTTATGTACAGGAATAATCTCTAATTTCTATTGTATTTTTATGCACTTTCATAATTCATCTAATGAAGCATCTTAAAAATTTTGTTGTACTTCTGGGTCTGTTGTACTTCTTGTCCCCTGTGAAGCTGGGAAGTGCTGTTACCCCTGCAATGTTGGGATACAGGTGATGTAGGGGATAATCTCACCTCACATAAAAAGAATACTGGAGTGGTCTTGTGCATCCTACATCCTAGGCAAGTTTCTTTGTACCAGACTACTCTTTCTTCTTGCCTAGGTACCACTTCTACAGAATACCTACTACGTTATTTTCGGTTTTATTATTTTATACTAAGAAATAGTCTGGTTTCAGATTGTCCTAAACTGTTTCTCTCATGGCATAAATGACTTCAGGGCAGATAAAACAGATATAAAACATCATGGCAGGGCTTCATAGCAACACTTTTGCAATATACAAAGTCAAGAAGACAGAAGACAAAAGGGGGCCTATAGCATCAGTGAGCCAACAGAAACAGCAATAGTTTCCCTGTAGCAATAATCTGAGAAAAAATGTGGAAATATCATTGGAGTATACCTGGAGATTTGATCCTAGGTCCACAGAAGCTGCAACACTAATTTCATAGAGTCATAGAATCATTTAGGTTGGAAAAGACCTTTAAGATCATCGAGTCCAATGATAACCCAGTACTGCCAAATCCAGGACTAAACCATGTCATCAAGCATCACATCTACATGTTTTTTAAATACCTGCAGGGATGGTGACTCTATCACTTTCCTGGGCAGCCTGTTCCAGAGCTTGAGAACCTTTTGAGCAAGGAAATTTTTTCCAATATCCAATCTAAACCTCCCCTGGCACAACTTGAGGCCATTTCCTCTTGTCCTACCACTTGTCACTTGGGAGAAGAGGCTAACTGCCACCTCGCTCCAGCCTCCTTTCAGGCAGCTGTAAAGAGCGATGAGGTCTCCCCTCAGACTCCTTTCCTCCAGGCTAAATATGCCCGGTTCCCTCAGCCGCACCTCATAAGGCTTGTTTCTATGCAAAAAAGAGGGTGCAAGGGATATTTAGGATTCACTGGAAAAGCCTTTCCTTTGGTGTTGGTTAACACATACCAAAAGCTCTTTTAAATCTGATAGGTCACATACCCAGCACGCCTGACTGAAGCAGCAGAAGCCCTACGCTACACTTAAGGTGCTGTCATTTCCTCGTGTACTTTAAATTGAAGCTCGTATAGATATGTCAGATTTTTAGAATTGATCAGATGTTGTGCAGAGTTCTGTTACTAAATTAAAGTCCAAGTTGTTGTTTCTGAGAGTGACTTAATAGCAGTAACCTTACGGTTAATCAACCGTGTAGTAAAGTTCACTGTGCACTTAGTGCAGTGTAATTATAAAGTGAGCAAAAATATAATTGATGCATTTTGTCAATCTGTGTAGCTGCAAGGTACTTTTTCAAAGGTTATTTTTTTATTCAGGTAAAATGAGTTAATGCTGTTTTGGCAATTATCCTTTGACTTCAGAGATTTTACTGCTGATGCAGGTAAAATTACATGATAGATGAATAAAGATTATAAGTGTTTAAGAGTACAAAATACCTTCTACAGCAATCAGTGGTTCTACCCTTGCAGCATAAAGTCATTCAGAAAATCACTGAAAATACAGCAAACCTGGGTGTTTAAAGTGGGTTGGAACCAAAAGGGAAGTGTTCCAATACAAAATCGCACTTTTAAAGTACCCCTTAATTATCAGCAGTGCTGTTTGTTATACAGCACAACTACAGTGATATAACAACATTTTTCCTATGAGCATTGGCTCAGACTGAATGGATACACTTGAACTTGCTCCATCCCTTCTGTGAACATCCGAAGTAAGCAGCTCTAACTCCTCAGGCCCCCATGGAAAAATAAATGTAAATAGCCGTGCCCATAAAATATTTGGGTATGTGTCGGCTATATATGTAACCCTTGTTCCTCACCCCATGTTCTCTGCCAGTAATAAAGAAGCCAGCGTGATTTAAAATTGCATAGTCATATACAGAACAAGGCTATAATCCTGCAGTGTGGATATTTCAGTCAATTTCTTGTTATCTGAAAGCCTGTGTGTCCTGCTGACAGCCAGCGGTGGACCTGTCTCATCACTTTCCCGGTCCTTCTGTCGGACCACAGCCTCTCCCACAGATAAGTAGGACATGGCATCTTGATGGAAATAGGTCTCTTTCCCATGGCTCTGTGACTTACTGGGGCAGAGAGTATATCAAACCTGGGATTTGGAGAAAACTGGAGAGGGGAGAAATAGCCACCTGCTGCAAGGCTGCCTCCTGCATTTCCATTCTGTTGCAAGCAGCAGCCTAGCCTTGGCTGTAGTTGATAATCTTAAAGATTAATAATTAACAGACACAGTTTCCATTTAAGACTATACCTCAGTTTACTGACAAAAAAAAAGTAAGGACTTCATCTTATACTTGAAAGGGTAAACAACCCGAAACAGAAAGTACGGAGACTGAGATGCAGCATGCGCGTCCTCTTCATCTCCAGCAAATGGGTTGGTCACAGGGGTAAGGAGCAACTGCCTGAGTCTATTTCAGGATAGATTCACATGTCACATGCGAGACGAGCTGGATCAATTTAAGAATAAAATATACAAATACAAGATTTCTCCAGGAAAACTCTTTTTCTTGTTCTCATCTTGTCAGTGGGGTAAAAAGAGCCGCCCGGACAACTGTTTTATTTCTTAACCTGATTATCTTTAATTGAATTATAGCATTCAAGGAGAAATATATACTGGTAAAGATAACTTAAAACAGTCTGGTTTACTTCTTATTTGCAGCAGAACTAGCAATAGCGCCATGACCCCCAACGAAAGGGCTGTAAGTTTGCAGGCTGACTGTACTGATTTGATTGCCTACATCCATGGGAGTGTCCCTTAGCTGGCTTTTATCATGTGTGATTCCCAACTGAATCTCACTGCAGGTTGAGAGGGATCATCCTCACGCTGAATACAGTCGCAAATGATTTCTTGTCTTCAATGGGACAAGGCTCTGCCAGTTCTGGTGAGATGATGAAGCCAATAGGTAGTGTACCACCCTCAGTTACTGAGCTGGAGCAATCCTCCCTCTTTCTCTTCATAAATCTCCAGTGACCGCTGCAGTGAGACTCTTTATGAAAACAGCATGTGGGGCTTTTGCAGTAAACTTGGCCAATTTATTCCCTTAATGAAGTTAGAGCCAGAAAAAGCTGCACTAGAATACGTGCATAAACTGCACTGGAGTCAACTGTATGGTTTTTTTACATATGGGGGAAAACCAGGGCTCAATATTCATAGTAACACTGTGTATATAAAAAGAATTTGTGGAATTAAGAATAAAACATGAGTCAAGTTGTTGATTTGCCCAGGGAATATATAGGAGCGACAAATGTGTAGATTATTCTAAGGTTGTTTTTTAGTGTCATTATCAGATCCAAGAACTGTATATAAAAGCACGCAGTCCTTCACACGCTAAAAGTATAGTTTGCTCAAACAATTGTAAAATATTCAGTATTCTTAAGATTAAATATCTGAATATTGCTTCTGAAGGAACAGCTGTCAGCTTAAATCTAAAGTCTAGTTTGTTTACTGGCTGTATTTTATATCTGTTAGAAAATGACACCAAATGGCAATAAAATTGTTGTAAGTATTCTACTGGGGAATATAAATGCCCTTTGGTTACAGTGTACATATCTTTATACATAATTCCAGTATATTTTCCCTAGAATTATGTTAAATATGTAAAAAGCCTTTTCTCATAAAGGTAAAAATGCTAGATGTTTCCAAGCTGTAATTTAGCATTAGTGTCAAGATTGCTTCAGAAAATAAGCTACGGTTAGTGTTTCATTCTTTTTAAGTGTCACTCAGCATACCATATCTGATCTTGTATTCAAAATAAACTTATATGATTTTATTCACTTTTCCAGAAGTGCAAGAGAGTTTAGACGTAATTTATAGCATATGGATTGATGTAAATAGCTTAAACTAAGTAATTGGCTAGTCACCTATGCTGTCTTATCCTATTACAACTAGGTACTTTTCAAGTAATTAGGGAAAACAGACCTCTTTTATCCAGTAAGTTTAAATTGAATGAATCCTCGACATTTGTGTAGGTTTATTTGGTAGATAAAATCATACTATACAAAAACTTTCTCTACAGTGCTGAGGTTTACCAGGCCTGTAATAAGAAACTGATTTTTTTGCTGAGTTAAAGTGACTTATCTTTGCCCTTTTAATAAGAAATCAAATCCAGTCAGCAAAAGTTGAGATAAAAATCACCGAGATGGTGTTATCACCATGTAGGCAGCAAACACGCACCACTATCATTAACTTTCCTGTGCATGGGTTTCAAATATATATAAAATGCTAAAATGTAATGATTTCTTCTATATTACAATAACATAAGATTAATGAATAAGGAAAAGCATGAAAAGTGATTTATTTTGGGAAGGTCATTCCTTGGGTAGACAACACTTAAATTGAATACTATAAAGGAGAAATATATTATAGGTAAAAAGGAAAATGGGTTTTACTGCATGTGAATTCTTTGAGTTTTACAATGCTTATGATAAAAGGACTGCACTTACAAGTTTAACCTCTATAATTTTTATGCTGCACACTTTAAAAAAATCTTTTTATTTAACATTTCTAAGGCAATTTATACATGTTACCTTGTACTTAATGTTCCTTTTAAACAGTTATTTTTGCCTCATGCTTATGAAACCTATAAACTATGTTTCATACCAGACATGAAAATTCTAGTTATACCAGCAAAGTTGGACCTTTAATGGAATACCACAGTTAAATAAGTATTTTAAGGAAGTTATTGCATAGAGAGACATTTATTCCTGGCTAGTGTATCCCTGCACACAGCACTTACAAACTGGCTTTACTTACTGTAAAAAAAAAAAAAAAAAAAAAAAAAGGAAAGTATTATTACAGTGAATGTTTTGGCTCCTTGGCTTAAATAAAGTTCACACTTAAGTGCTTTGCTGAATTAGGGCTTTGCTGAAAAGGGTAGGATGAAGTTGTGAATAAAAAGTAAATTCCTTATGAGCATCCAAAGACTTTAAAGCAAGATTATGCAAAATTCCTCTTATGCCTGTCAAAGAATAGCTGCAGATAGAGAAACATATCAGAGGTTGAAGTCACTAGGAGTTGAACACATGAATCTGAGGAATAATTTGGCCCAGTGTTTTAAATACTCGTCTCATGTCAGTGTGTTTAATGAGGGATGTACTGCCACCCCATAAGCCAGGCTCACTAGCCTGCACGCATAGCTCAGACGAAGGCTAAGAACCTACGGCTCATGCTGGTGGTACCTTCCCAACAACGTTTATATTTGCACACGCTTTTCAAAGTTATTATCATTTCTGTGCTGTTTTCTGCCAAATTGCTCATTTCCTCCTATTATACATATTATTTCTGAAGAACACCTACCAATACCTGCAACCATCATGCTGTAACGGCACAAAGCATTACACATCCAGCAGAGAGATCTTAGTCCCCAAATGCTTGAATTAATGAGGTCCCGCTGCAGTAATTAGGAATAGGTGTTATGGCTCTTTCAGGTGCGATTCTTGAAACTCACAGAAATTAAAAAGTCAAAGCCTTTTCATTTTGCTGTCTTCAGAGTTACACGCCTTCAGAGTTTCATAATAAAAGTGAATGAACAAATAAAATGTTACTTTGAAATAGTTACGTTTGCACCCTTGGTAGGTTACTGTACTAAAAAGCATGACTGTTTTTCAGGAAGAAGGCACATGCAACCCCCAGTTTCTAGATGCTGTTGAATTATTCCTTGTATTCTGTGGTTGTATAACAGCAGTAGCCCACCCAGAAGAGAGAAAAAAGAAGTGAAAATTGGTTTTTTTCTTCCTCTGGGAACTCTGCAGACAAGGCAGATGTATATACAAAGGTAGGATACGTCACAGTTGCTGCAA